>NC_090943.1:69300712-69602962 GCF_040807025.1 Struthio camelus
ACATTTTCTTATGCTAGTCAATTTGTTCTTTTTAAGTAAAACATAAGTGAGATAAGCATACATTGCCGCTCAGTTAGGACTTGTCCACTTCTGTGCAAAAAAGTTGTCCCACAGTTACTACAACATTTTCACTTTATTCTGTTTTTTTAGTCTTTTTCTTCAGCTTTATATCCATGACTTAAGATGAAATTAACTGTTTTCATGCTGAATCAGTTCAACACTTTGCTTGAAAAACAGCTTACTCATTCAAAACTTCTTGTGGGGAAAACTTGGGCTTCCCACTCAGCTCTGTTCTTGACTTAAGACAGTAAAAATTTGACTAAACTCCTCAACACGACAAACAACTCTGTTCCATGCAGCTATCTTAATTGGATTATGACACTTCATTTTGAGGCACACAAATATTGCTCTGATACACAGCCACTTAAATTAGTGCAAAGTCCATCATTGCCTTCATTGGGCTTTAGAGGAGAACTTCAAATGCATAACACCTGTTGCACACCTCCTAGTTTTCTCCCTGGTAAGATAGAGAGCCCACTGATGAGAAAAATTTGAAACTACACATAACTGTAGCTACACTATTGTTTATCACATGTTCTCATCTACCTTGAAAGGGAACACATTGGGAAAAGCTCCTTTGCCATGTTATGCTATGTTTCTGTGGATGGAAACAAAAAGTGGATGATTTCGATATGTTAACTCACATAACACCAAGAGAAGGACAAGTCATTCTAAAGCAAACATACCCAGATACAATCAAAACTTAGTACTTGACCAAAGGATTATAATGCAGCTCTAGCTACCTTATGTCTTTCTGGATTCCAAGAAACTTTTTCCCCACTTTTAATGCAAACAAAGCAAGTCTAACAGCTCTGACATCACACAAATACACTTACACTAAGCATTTGCCCAACAGCCATATAATTTCTTGCTAAAAAAGATGTGCTGATCTTACATGGAAAACTATCTAACATGTTTTGAAATTTATTTTCCCTTATGTAGAAGTTAGTTAGGACTAAGAATACTGTAGTCATTGTATATACTTGCTTAACTTATTTTAAGATAATAATTCTTAAAGATGTAAAAGAGCTAAGAATATTCATTTATCGGTGTTGCATATGTCTCCTTTCTCTTGTCCTACTTCCTGACCTTCCCCTAAACTCCACACCACTCCCCTCAGTACCACATTCAGCCCCAGAATGAAAAAACACAGTACAGCTGCATGAAAATGAAAAATCTCAGTAGAGCTGTCTCTCCTCACAGACTAGCAGGTATCTGAAGCAAATCTCCAGAAAGAAGTTGCCCATAGCGGAGGAAACTTTTGCAGGTCATGAAATCTAAGGTTCATCTGGTTGGAATATGAGCCTCCCCTACAATTTTTAACCCCCTCTCTAGCCAGATGTGAATTTGTCATGTGCTCTAGCCATGTCTGGTGGTGTCAACATCCACTTCCCGATACGTCTTCTCGCCTACAGTACTCGCTTAGACCTTCTCTATTAAATTCTGCCATCTCTTATGCTCGATAAGAGTTTTGCTACCAACACCTCCCTCAAGTTCTTTTTCAATTTTAACAATCATTGTCATGGGACTTATGTTGACTCTCTCAAAAGCTTCTAATTTCTTAAAATTAGAGATAATGATCTGACATTAAGTGATAGGTTTGTTTTTTATGAACTGGACTTTAAAAACTTGGCAAGCCCAATAAAGAAAAATGTCAAACAGTATTTCACCTCTGTGGACCAGATGCAAGTGAGAAGTATAAACCAAGATTTACGTTCACAGAATCATTCGAAGAAGGTAGTACGTGTCACTCTTTTCAAAGTATTGACCCACTCATTGATGCTAAAATCCTTGACTCCATTTCAAGCTGAGGATGTTTCAGGTATATGGATAGAGTTTTTTCCAATAAGCTCAGTGCTGAAATACATCATAGAATCATAGAATAATTTAGGTTGGAAGGGACCTCAGGAGGTCACCCAGCCCAACCTCCTGCTCAAAGCAGGGCCAGCTGTGAGATTAGACTAGGCTGCTCAGAGCTTTATCCAATCAGGTCTTGACAACCCCCAAGGGTGGAGACTGCACATCTTTGAGCAACCTGGTCCAATGTTTCAGTACCCTCACAATCAAAGAACACTTTCTTCTACCCAGTTGGACCCTTTCTCGCTTCAGTTTATTTCTGCTATCTCTGAACCTCCCACCAGGCACCACTGCGAAGAGCCAAACTCCATCTTCTCAAAAACCTCCTTGCAGGTATGGAGGAAGGCTGCTATCAGGCCCTCCTGAAGCCCTCTCTCCTTCAGGCTAAACACACCCAGCTCCCTGATCCGCTCCTCCCAGGGCAGGTTCTCCAGCCCCCAACCATCTTGATGGCCCTCTGCTGAGCTCACTCCAGTTTGTCAATGTCTTACTTGTTCTGGAGGGCCCCAAACTGGACTGGTTGTTAAGATGTTAAAGATGTTATCCTCTCAAAGACAGTAGCTTCCTGCTCTAGAAGGAATCTCAATTGCAGAAAACTATGGTAAATGTTTAAAAGTAGGAATTCCTAAATAAGGGATCAAATTAAATTGCAAAAATCGTTTGCGGAAAGAAGGTTCAGACTACCCAGTTCTTTCTCATCTTGGTAATTAGGTTATGCTTGACAATGAAACAACTGATCTTTGCGCGCTCAGCACTTACTACTAAGGATCATAAACATACCAGGCACAGAGCTTTTTTTTTTTTTATTTCTGTGAGAGAAACCCTACTCACCTTCCCAGTCTTCAGCCAATCATAATGTGCTGGAACATATCATTCCTTCTCTTTGACAATAATGCAGAACTGCTAACAAAAATCCTGTCCAATCTCATGTTCCTTTGGGAAATCTCTGTCGAGTTAAAAAAATTAAAACCTAGACCCATACTGAGGACAGAAAATCTCCTTGAACTAGAATACACAGAGGCTATCATCTTCTGTCAAAAGAAGCAATTAGGGAAATGATATAGCAAAGACTGCTTCAAAGATAAGGATGAAAGAACCTCTGGAGATTCAACCTATTTTAACACCTTTCCTTTATGGTTTTACTGTGCTACAGGAGCATTTTATATAAGTAGAGGTACCTTACCATTTCTATCACTTTTCTTTTTTCCCTCTGACAGGTCACAAAGGCTTTACAAAGCAATATACAAAACAGAAATCACTTGTTCTATGACATGCAGAGCCCCCACTTAGTGGGTCACAATAACATCACACCCATCTAAGGTTAATCCAGGAAGTGCAGTGTCAACAAAGCTCTTTGTGAATACAAGTCATTGCATCTTTTCTGTGCCAGTCAGAACCAAAGCTACAATTATCAGGAAAGATGCAGCTGGGACTTGCATGAATTTCTTTTTTCAAGGATTTTTCTGTAACTAAAGGAGAATTTCACGGACAGGTTAGTAACCTGGAAACTAGAAGGCCTGGCTCTCCCAGAGATTGGGAAATTTTGGTCAAGTCAACGCACTTCTTCGTGCCTCTGCTTCTTTTCCTGTCCTTTGTCTGTTTGGGCTGTAAATGTTCTGTGATAGTCTCTTGTTACATATGTAGGTCATATACAAACAACAGAGATATTATACGCAGCTGTTATGCAAACCACATGGCCCACACTTTCTCCAGAGATTTGAGATCCTCCACCATTTCTGGTACAGAAATGCACTGCCTCTCCTGCAATTACAGTATTGATGAAAGAAAAGTCAAAATACTTTTTACTTAGTCACTCTGTCAGGTTACAGATTAGGGAAATGGGATGAGAATTTAGGGTACATCAGTCACGTTAATGGCAACAGAGCAGTAGTTTTAGGAACTCCATCTCTCATGAGATACAAGGAAGCAGCAGCAGTGGCACCTGCAAAGCACAGACATAGTAGGACATCTCCAGCCCCTCCCTCCTCCTCTCATATGGATGAGGCGAAGATGGCAGCTCAGACAGCACGATTCTGCAGTCCACCAGAGAAGATGCATTCAACCATGTGCTTGGTGTTGTAACAATCTTAAGCATCTCCTCTGCAATGCATTTATCCAAACTGAGTCAAAACATTGGGAGTAGCACACTTCTGTTGGGAGTGGGGGGCGGGGGGGAAGAAACAGTGCTCTAAGATTTTAGGGCCTTTTCTAGTAGCCAACACGAGTCAATGCAAATATAAAATCCTGATTTGACTTCAGTGAGTAACAGCAGGCCTTGGATTAAGTGTTTCAAGGCTACCTTGGAGGGTGATATGGCTCTGATTTTTGCCGGTCTAGCATTTTTCCTATCTGAACCGAACATTAGAAAGGACTAACGTAGGCAGGCTGTCCAGGAAACGGTCAGCTTCGTGTCACACGCAAATTTGTGTATTTTGCTGCTATGGTTCTTGTGTGAGCCCTGTCCCCACAATAGTAAAACTACAGCTTTATGTGGTTTGCTCGTTCCCACCCAAAGTCAAAATAGAGGCCTTTAAGTACATGGTACATTTATATGCTGAAAGTAAACGGTGCGTTTATATGCTGCAAGTCCAATCATAGCAGTCAGCTTTAAGCAACACGGGGTGTTCACTATTCACAGTGGTGTACTCTAAACATCAAAGGAAACATTAGTAAGAAAAGACTGAATAAAAATATATATAGCGAGAGAGATAGATATTGAACATTTTTATGTCTTTAAGAAACAATATTTAAAAGAAATACAGATCTCTGAGATGACCAGGTTTGTGTACAAATCAAATTATTTGTTATGACAGTAGCTCTACCAGTAGTCAAGGCATAGACTTTGCTCTGATTTGACAAAATGGTACCCCATCTGCATCAGCTCCACTCCAATGATATGTGATAAATTACTTTTTCAGTAGCTGAAAAAATGTCAAATGCCATGGTGAGTCAACAACATGAAAAGATGAAGACCTACTGAAACATTACAGTGTTAGATACATTTGCTAAAAACTTCTCTAAAGAATTACTGCACTGAGGTGAAGGAAGCAGCACTTCAGTACATGAGGAACAAAGAAAAAGAAAGCATACAAAGGTTAGGAAGAAGAAGAGGTGCAGCAATATGGACACAGCCATGAGACTGGCTGGGTGTATGAAGAAAGCATTATTAAATGCCAAACACTAGATTGCAAAATAGATGTAGCGAGATCTGCAAGTTTTAACTTTACTTTAACAGCTATTGGCACACGTATCTAGAAACAGACACCATTTGGTGCTTTGCATGGTTTTGAGCTAGACGCATCAATTTACAAAGATTAAAAAAAAGAAAAAAACATAATGTGTAGGGGTAGTGTAACTAGCAACCACTGGCATACCCTGGTGAAGGGCCCACGGGTTGAAAACAGTGAGGTGACAGGCAGGTGTCAGCATTTTCTTCAGTTCTTCATGGGTTGCTCACCACTGAGGAGAAAGTGAGACAACCGTCAGAGTGCTGGTGGGACTAGTGACTAACATCCCAGTTGGCCATGGCCAGGTTTGAGCGCCGCTGTCACATGCCCTTCTCCAGATATCACATGGAACACGGAAAGATGTAAAAAAGAGCTTGGGAGAGACAAGTAAGAGGGCAGAATAAATTAGACGCTACTAGAACCCGCTAACAGAGTATGTAGTATGATAACTGATCTTCCTACTAATATTCTGATGGACAATATTTCTGCTAAAGGGCTCCCTCAAGCGCTACATGAAAAGGAATTTTTGAAAGGTCAGTTGATACAGCAGAAGTCCTAACAGTAACTTCTGCTTAGACCGGTAAAACATTGGCATTTGTTACATACCTTTTAGAACTTAAATTGTATTAACCTACGCTACAATTAAAATTCTACAAGGTGTGTAACAAATGTCAATGCTTTACCAACAATAACTTAGGTTAAAAAGAGTATGGATTAAACCATCTAGGCACTATACTACCTAGCACAGCCTCTGTGAATGATACATTGCTAGGAACTCTTAGAAACGCTGTCAGATCTCTTTATTTGGAAACCAGGAACAGATATGGGAAATAGCCAAAAATGAGTTTATTTCACTGATTCATACTAAGTGCAAAACATTTTACAAATGCAGTGAAGTTTAAATGTTTTACTTAATAATATTCTTGTCAAAAGTAGGGATGTAAAAGTGAGATACTCAAACAATAATTTGGGAATCCTTATTGACCTAATACATTTAAACATTAAAACATTAAACATTAAAGATTAATTTTAAAGTGATCAGATGTCTAGTCATTATCGAGAAAACACTCACTAGGACTTCCTCTTCCATACCCACTGTAAATTGGGATTTCTGAAGAGATTATAAAGATGAATGAAAGAGACTGAAGCTTTGGTTACTACTGGGGCTAGCAATTAAGCCTTTTCAAGTCATTAAGATCTAGAGATGATTCTTCTCTCTTCAGTTATTTGGCAGTGCTATTGAAAACTACTGCCTCTGATACCGTGGCAAAGAACTGGTAAAGCGAGGATATGAAAACAGACCTAACATAAAAACATTATCATGATCCACTGCAAACAATAACATGGCTATCCAAATTTAACGATTCACTGTTATTTACTACAATTAGCTTTATAGTGACGGCACCAAGAAGATGAGAGAGAATTCACCAGAAAACTACGAAAACAACATGCTACATACATGCACTGCAATGGTGAAAGAATTAAAAGTGAACAAAACATGTTGCTCCTGCACCACAAATAAAGCATCTCTCCAACAGAGGGATTTTAACTGCTTCAAGAAACAAGGGAAGACATTTACATAGTTATTGTTAGCAATTTGGAAGACCATACAGAACAGATGAATCTGAAAAAATTCTGTGACAGTTGCTTAACTGAATGAAAGCATTTCAACTATCACTGATATTTAATAAGATGAATAAATTTTCCTTCATTCAGTAGGACATCTCTTCCTTGTATGATCCTACTCTTATTTGGAGGAAGCAAGAAAGATGAACTTCTGTTAGATAAAGGGGATTAAAAATTCCACAGATTTCCATATAGCATGGTGTACATGTTTGCAACAAGTCACCCAGAGAGGTGACATTTAATTTCCAGGATTCTGCTTGAACTTCAGCAGACCCTATTTTTATGGATCAGCATGTTTAAAAAAATCCAAAACCAACAACAATCACCGAAACTCAGCCTTTTTCGTGATAAGCCAAGACTCTTCTCTACATATAATGATAATTCATAAAAGGTTTTTTTTTTTTCCCCCCCCTCTGGGAGGACAATGCCAGGTTTGATATCTCTGCCTTAAAAAAGAAAGGTCACTGACTTTCTCCTAAAAGCCTGTTTTTTGAGGATTTTGGTTTTTGGTTTGGTTTGGTTTTGTTTTGTTTTTGAACGTTATTGACTTTCAAGTAATAATACAAAAGCTACAGATCAGTCACAAACTTTTGCACTGTTTCTTACAGAGAGAAAGATTTGAAAAAGCGTGGTTGGCAGCAGTTCTACTATTTCAGAGCCAAATCCACTCAAAGCCAGGGAAAACACCAGTACATAACTTCCTTCAGCAGCTACAGTTCTCTGCCCTTTTCCAGTTATCATCATCTCTCCCAAACCATCTGTTTTCTCTCCCTTGCACTGCTTGTGCCTTTTGCATCTCTCTTAACAAACCTTGCCTCAACTGTCAACCTGCAGTGTCACGTTCCGCTTTCCTCTTCCCATCTACCCATGCTCCCCCAAAGTCTCGACCAGTCCAGACTTGGAGAAGAACTTTGCACCGTTTCCCTCCCACCCCATGCCAATAACACAGCCTTCTCTGTGCTGCCTGCTCCACGGCCCTCCCTCCTCAGGTTTCTCGCTTGCACTCCCTGTGCTCCAGCCACGACTATTTCTCACTATCTGATGTTACTCAAAACCATTCTTTGAATTCTGTGGCCAAGCACTAAAGTCCCCATCAATGCCTTGCCACATCCCTATTTCAAATTTCTCTGCTCAGCTCTGCATATGCCCTTGCTGGGATATTTGGAAAAAACAAGGGTACACCACCCATCCACTTTGACTATCCCGCAAAATACTGCTGGTTATCACAACATTGCTAGTTATCTTCTACTACTACTTCACATCCTCTACTCCATCCCAAATACCTTTATTCTCTTACCAATTGCAGCAGTGCTCAAAATCACAAAATTACAAACTTGATCATTTTTTCCTTGTCTCTAGTTCATTCTGTGAAAAAAGGAGACAGAACAGAAGCTCTACAAAAACGTTTATGCTTCCTCATGTGTTCTATTATTTGACACACTGCTGCTGAGATGATTCTGTAAGTTGTATCACTGGCTGATGGCATCTAGATGCTCTTGTAAGACAAAAATAAGGCAATCATACTGCCAAACTACCAGCATTTTCTTACACTAGGCAGTACATTTTTTTCAAATTTGGTTTCCACAAAATCGTTTCTACCTTTTCCCTTGTGGTGCATCTTATCAGCACAAACCAAGTTAGAGGAACTGAGCAGCTCTGGAAACCAGTAAACAAAAAGTGAACAGTGAAAGTGAACTATGTTGTGAAAAAGTATAGCAAGATTGATGGAGATTGCTCATTCTGGTAGTAAAATGATTCATAGGATGAGGTGCTTCAGAAGAAAATATAATTTTATGCCGTCATACTCTAGCCAAGGTGTTTGCACACAAACACTTCCCAAGTTCAGAAAAGGTTTGCTAAATGTTGATTATATGGCCTGGAAACTCCAGTTACACTATAAACCTACTTATAAAGTCATTCATTCTGTGCATGCAATATTCTGACAGTAATTTCTATTAGCCATTAGAGCATGCTTTCCACATCTTCTTTATAAGGAAACTCCAGGGTGACTCAGCAAGTAGTCTGTCTGCAATTCTATTGTCCATAACTCCATTCTGGTCGAAACAATTCAGCTGTAACTACAGATAACAGGGAAAACAAGGGTGTTTCACTCTAAAATCCCTGGAAGTCTCAGACTTGTGAGACACTGAGCATTTATCATGGCTAAGGCTTTTAAATAGGTACCGCATCTAAGACTGAGTGACTGGGGTACTATGGAAAAAGTAAAAATAATCTAAAAATAAAATGACTGTGATGAAGATTTGGATAATCACTGCGGCTTTGAGAGTGATAAATGAGGTTTCCAGATTCATTCTACTCCTAAATCTTTCCTGATCTGGAAGGAGAAGCAAGACTTTTGGCTTTTTTTTTTTTTTTTAAACAGAAAAATAAATGCAGACCAGCTTCTTTATCTACTTACCTCCAGACTCCTAACATTTGTTGAAGGGCGGGCCACGTCATTTGAAAATGTGCACATTTCAAACCTTAATATGCACTTGAGCCATCGATATGCTTCTGACTAGAGCTTCAATGTAATGCATATTTCTGACTGCAAATTTAGATCACAAATTAATTTGCTTTTCTTCCTGAAATACATTTGTTCCGCCTTCCTCAGTTATCAATAAAAACTGATTTCTCAGAGGCCTAGTCACTGCCTTGAGCAAGGGCTCTAGAAACTATTAGTGTTGGCAAACATTTATTGTAAAGGGCATGCCACCAAACACACAGTAGATGCAGGATGGGCCACTCTCAAAAGCCTGGTGTGTCAAAAGATGCCAAGATATTTAATTGTCTCAGATTTAGGCAGAACAGTATCCAGTAACGAGAAAGGTTTTGCAATTTACACATGTTATAGGAAGACAGAGTAGCAAGTTCACCTCAGATACAGTTACAAAGTGGCATCAGTACCCACATACTACTTATAAAGGTTGTATACAACTAAATGAATCAATGTAACTGCTTGGCTGAGCCGTGCTTTCTGTCATTAGTTTTCCATTTGGAAACATTTTCATAAGGATAAGAAGAAAATTATGTTTCCCTTTAAAACAGAGTGAATCATGTAGTAGAAGAATAATCTGCCAGTATATTTGCTCTATATTTGCTTAAATACATTAATTTTGCTAGGTAAGAAATGAGGGGAAACGCTGTGTAAGAGATACAAAACGTATGCAACTAAACATCAAAAAAAAATACAGATTATACTGCACCAAAGAAAGGGTACTGTGCTTCATCTACTAATAATTGCATAAACTGTAGAAATCAAATTCCATCAAATATCCATCATATTCTGCATACAGTATGAAGTCCTCTCTAAATTCTCCCATGGATTCATTCCATTGTACTGATCAGCTATTTAATCCACATTCAGATTTTCATTTCCACAATATCCTACTAATAAGACATGCTTTTAATAAGAACAGCTTTTGCAGTTTTCATTGAAAAAGTAGGATGCTTTCCACATCTTGCAATACTCAAAATTGCCACCATTAAGGAAAGCATTCCACTCCATTCAAATACACTCCCCCGAGACGTGCAGTTTATTAACACTACCCAAAAAGCATGCAAATCCCCACAGTTCTAAGACACATTGCAGCCCCTAATCCTAGCCTTCAGCAAATGCCTGGATATTTAATATGTACCGGCTATGACTTCTGTATGAATTAAGTCAAGCCCCATATCCCATAATGACCATGTCATGGCATGATGTATCCTCTACCAATTTATATTATTTATTTATTATATGATAGCCTGTGCCCCTACGGCACTTTACTTTTCATTGAGCTGCTTAAGACATGGGTAGGTTATATAAATAGGAAGGAATAGATGAAGGGTATTTAGCTGCAAGCAGAAAATAAATTAATATATGGCAATTTGGTCAGAATTTATTTTCACCTCATTAGGCAATCATTCTAACAGCACGCTTATTTGCAAATATGTCCAGTTACACAGTTGAGACATACTGAAAGCCCCTTCAGCTTGCAAGAATAGAAGTGAGTGAACTGCCAGAAACATGCAACTCCCCTCTCAGTTAGGCAGACCCATAGATCTTTGGCCCTCTGTATTAACGTTTAAGTTAACCCACAGGGCTGAAACCCGAAGCTTTATATATCCAGTGACCTCCTGCAGCTAGATTCTCCAAACATATTATCAACTGGCTATACTTGACACTATTGTCTAGGAAGAGCTACAGGAATAGCCTTCACCCCTGCCAGCTGTAATAACTAAATGAAAGAAAAACAACCCTAAAGCCATCCCAAATTCACAGCGTTATAGCCAGCTAGCTTTTCACAGGGAGCCATTCATAACAAGGTACTGCACTATAGGTTGCAACTGAACAAAAGGAACTAAAGGAATACTGCTTCATTAAACGGCTGTAACAAGCCTTCTGTGACCTCTGAGTTTCATTTGAGGGTTTTGGATTTACGGCTGAAGTGCAGTGGGAAGCAGGAGAAATCTCAAATAATCCTTCTCCACCAACAACCAACAGCTTCACTCTCTGTAGCCGACAGAATTCTGAGTTCCCGTGCCTGACCTTCCACTTCTTCAGGACACATCTTCCTCCCTAATTTCTGAACCAACACCATAGTTTTTTTCTTGAAATGGAATACATCTTTTACTCAGATATCAAGTCTTGATTTAAAGACTTCATTTCCTATGACAAATGCTTAGTTATCCTCCATGCTGAAAGATGAATTCTTTAACCACCTCACAGAACAACCCTGAGCATCTGAAATAGACTTTTTTTTTTTTAAATGGTTTCAGACAGTACATCTGATGTGAGCACTGAATTGAACTGTCTCTTTTGATATCATCCCATTTTGGCCAAATGCTTCAAAAACTCTCAATGAGCTTTTGATGTAGTAAGATTCCATCTGCGCCTGGCAGCCCTGAGGGATGAGCCCCCGGCAGTGCAAGGTGATGCCCGCACATATGACACGCAGCAGTCAGAGAGACTCAGAGCTCCCACCCTGCAGAGGGAAGGCAGGCAAGAGATGGGAAGAGAAATGAGGATATCCATTTAGGAGCATTTCTTCCCCACAGATAAACATATTGTTGCTTTTCTTTCTCCAGTGACCATACTGCCCCCCCTTCGAAGGGGGGGCAGAGGAGGAGACATCCCAATCAGTCTGCCAGGCTTCAGGGCTTAGGGTGAAATTAGGACCTCAGTTAGCTTGCGCAAATTGCTATCATCAAAAATAGCAATATAAAACAGCTGATTAAAATTAACTGTATTAAAAGAAACATACCATGAAATTTTTCATATCTCTGTCAAATGTAACATCCTCTCCCTTTGTCATTCATCTTTCTCTCTCTCTCTTCCTTGGGAATCTCAGATCTTAGATTCCCAAGGACCATGAGACCAACACCAGGGACCCAGCATGTGAGAAACGCGTCTGTGTATGTCTGTGCCCAAACACACCACCACCTTTGAGAAAGACCTGTGGTTTTCAAAAGTCTATTTCTAAGTTCAGGATATATTGAGGATTTCTGTTAAACCTGGCTGCTGAGACACACACGCACACTCTGAATCAAACACCGCCCAAATGACCTCAGAAAGTCAAAAGTCAGAAAAGCTATTTTTCCCCTTGCTCTAGAGTAAGTGGAGGGCTCAGAGGCACTAACTTCTCTCAGCAAACTCAATGTTTGTGTCAACAGCAATTTAAAAAATGAAGGATAAAAGGACAAGGAAGTCACAAAATTCAATGATTTAAGAAAAACACAGTGCACAAAAACATGCACCTTAAAGGCTAAAATGAAATAATGAAAGATACGTTGTTATTTGTTAAATGAAATCAAAGTAATTCTGCTGTGAGTAACATTAAAAGGAAGGTTAGGTGCTACAAAGCACCAGCTGAATATTAACATCAAGGATATGGTATTATGTGCTATGAAATAAAGCTATAAAATACACTGACATGAGCTGCCATCCCTCCCTTCAGGGTTTCAGTAATCGCAGAATAATTAAATGAAGGACCAATCAACGCCAATCTTCATTTCTTTAAGCCATGTGAAATAAAATGAGTATCAAGGGGAGAAGGGAGCAATCACTCAGGGTAGTGCACGCATAAAACAGAGAAGAGAGACTACAAGAACATTTCATTGTTACAGGGATGTTTGAAATTATATTATAAATTCTATCTTCAATAAAATATTTATCAACCAAAGCAGAGCTCTACAGTAATCACCTACTCATAACAGAAAGAAAAAACAATTAAAGAACTTATTCCTGAAGCTTTTGAAACTAAAAATTCTCAGCTGTACATGCAGTGTGCCATCACAGACCAGGAGTGCCTACAGCTCACCTTCACTAGGACCATTCAAAGTCATCTGGTGCAATCACGTGATCATACACTCACCCCCTAACAACCAGAGAGCAGACTACCACTGCCACCATGCCTTTGCCAACATAGACATCCTTGTGCAAATACCTTCCACCAAAAAAAAGTTACCCATCTAGACCCAGGCAAAACACCACACTGCGCACTTGCTTCTCCTGAAGTGAATGGGACAAAAGAGGCTGAATTTCCCATGACACCTCTAAGTCACATCTCTTTAACGGTTGACTACAAGGTGCTCAAAATATCGTGTTAAAGGCTTCAGAACTTATGCAAAATCACAGTTAAAAGCTGTTTTTCAGAAGCTTCTGAATGACAAAATGGCATGGCAACAGTTAATTCTTCCAAAGAGTTAAAACAAGCAAAAAAAAAAAAAAAAAAAAAAGCAATCAGCTAGGCCTGAAATAAACCATTCGCTACCAGAACACTGTACTTCTGGCATATTACCCAGATACTGAAACATGCCTGCCAGGCACCTATTAGAGTTACTCATTTTAACAGAATTGTGCATAAGAATGAACACTAAATGTATCATTTATTTATCTGACTAATCTCTACAACACCTGTTTCCATGGCTTTTTATTAGAGACAGCAATGTAAATCAGCAAACACAATACTGGAAAAAACATAATTAAAAATAAAGCAAAACAAGTGAATCAAATGGCAAGTGGATCAAACAAGCCTTCCAGCATGCCCTGAAAATCTCAGATGTCCAAGCACTGATAGGCTGCCTAGGCAAGTCAATTCCTCAGGTAGGAAGCCCTGAAACAGGGGCATTCTGTTGCTAGTCATGCAAGGACATTAGTTCTGATCTCACAGCAGCAGGGGATCTAGAGTAACTCCCCTGCATGTTAAAATGCTATGATGTGTTGGCAGAGAGTTCAAAGTTTTATGGAACTCCAAGGAAATTCTTCAGCCTGGGCCACGTGCTCATCAGCTGCCTGCACAGCTTCCTCCAAACAGGCAGCACCACGCGCTGGTGTCCATGGCAAAAATACTTGCGCTACCATCTGCTTCCTCTGAACTCTTCCTTGGGACCCCAGCAGTGTTTGCAAACAAACGCTAAGCTGAGGTACAGGCCAGTTTATTGGCTTTACTTGCCTTTTTTCCCCATGCCCCCCTCGCCCTTTTGAAAAATCTTATAAGGCCCACCACAGAAACTGAGCGTAACATTTGCCTCATTAAAAATAATTGGAAAGCTAGAATTTCATCTTTCATAAATCTACTGTTTGACACATGGAGGACAAGAGGACTTCTGGTAAACACTGCTAAACAGGGCCTGCATGTAATACATTCACACAAATTCCTAGCATAACCCTCAGGGGAGCTTTGGGTAAGATTACATGTTAAATTCACATTTCAATTCAAACATGTTGTTTGGTTGAACTGAACGATCTTAACAGCTTTCCATGTATTTCATTTCTTGAGTTCCCAGTTCTTCAGACCAGAATAAAAAGTACAAGGGATCCATTCCCCAGCTGAGTTCATACCTTACCACCAGTGTATGCCTTGAATACGTCTACATTTTAACTGCAAGAATAGGCATAGTTTACAGTCTAAACTAACTTAGTCCTGGGACTGCCAAGAGAGAGCCTCAGCCAGTGCATAACTGGGTGCAGGCTACGGACCAGGCTCTGGGCTGACAAGCCCCAAAGCATTTGTTCAACTCTACAGCAGTCTCCGCACTCTACCGCAGCAGCTGCTCACTGAAGCAGGCAGCATCCCTCGTTACTCAAACAAAGAGCCAATCTTCATGGCAGACAATTTTGGAAAACGAATTTCAGTATGCAAGCCTCTCCATCTCATCTCATTCACCGACCAAAACCAAAAACAGCCCATAAAATACATTCATAAAACAGTCTTGAACTTTGCATGTTCATGAAATGCTGTTTTTAATGTTTATTTATGCTGCTGGAGCAGTCATTGATTTTCCATGGAGTACAGTAATTACATTCTACCCAAAGTTTTAACATTACACATCTTAATTATTTACCACATAATGTGTTTAATGGTGCATTGTATTACTTACTTTGGGTAATATATCTCCAACATTATGATACATCAAGCCAGGCAATAAAATTATTATGCAGTGAGAGACAGCTTAACACTTTTCCTTCTTTGCTGATAGCCCTGCTCGTCCTCTAAGCCTGCTAAGTAATTCCTCTCTTTCATTTAGTCAGCTGCCTGGAAGGGTTTTCTAAAAAACTATGAGGACCTCAGACTTAACTGAATATGAAACAGAAAGGACATGCCATGCAATTTAGGCTTAACAAGTTTATTACTGGTACACTGGTCCTTTGATGGTTGATTTTGCATTAGCAAACACCTAAAAATCAAGCCTTTTGGCTAAAAATTAAATAAACATGCATAGATTCCAGTGACATGATGACTTAGCAATTTGTTTTCCCCTTTGGTAATTTAAATTTGTGTATTACTGTAAAAAGAGAGAGAGAAAATGATTTATTTGTAGTGAGCGCACAACACTTCTCTGAATTATAGTTTCTTGGAATAACGAAGTGTTAAACTACAGAAATGCAGTACAGAATTTTAACACACCCAAACAAAAACATGGTTAAGCCTGGAGTATGGAGTGAAACATTTGCTAAATGTGCCATTTTTAAACCACCAAAACAGCAAGGATTCAAAGTTAGTCTTTCTAATGGGAGGCTGCTAGCCATAACATTCCCTGAAGTCCATGGTCTGGAAAAAGGAACAGCAAGCTGAGGCCTCTGTATGCCTAAGACTTCTTTTCTTTTCTCACCAAATTCTGCTTCTGCATGCAGCTCTGCACTCAGTCTCATGCTATTCCAGGTATTCTCAGGTAAGTAGCACCCCCAAAGATGCAAAGTATGCACATGCATGGGTGTGTGAGCACCCCCAAAACATGAAGTGTGTGCATGCATATACATGTGAATGGAGAAAAGAAAGAATTTGTCACAGCAAATTCAGCTCAGCTGTCCAAAGACACCTGTCCTCACCGATGGTGTGAGATCCAGAGGCGGAGGCCACTAGGTAGAGAGGAACAGCAAGGCAGTAGGAAGGAAGCAGCAAGTGCTCCCTACTCACAGGGGCTTGCGGGGTGTGAGGTGGTCTTGCAAAGGAAGAAGGGAGAAAAAAAGCAGCATCAGCGTGGGAAACTATCTTTCCATAAGAAGTAACAGAAATTTTGAGAGAAAAATTTAAAAACTAGGAAAGGAATAGATAAAATACAGGAACCAATACTCTGAACCAAAGGGTGAACCACAAAGCTAGTAGACTGCGAGGACATTATGTTTGCCTTTCATATGGTTTCTAATTGCTAAGGATCTGTGTTTAAGCAAAGCACGAAGTACTCTGATCTCAGATGTATAAACTCACACTCTGATAAAAAAAAAAACATCTCTGAAGAGAAAAAAAGGGGAAGTCACAAAAAAGTTTAAAGGGGAAATAATTATGCCTTATTGCAAGGTATGTTAATAGCATGCTAAAAGGGAGTTCTGAAAGCAGGCACTGACTGAGGGAAGTTTTTTCTCCACAGAGAGCTGTAGCATTAGAGACGTAAAGGTACAACTGACCCTGTGTGCAGGTGGAAACACCCTAAAGTACAAAAGGAAGTGTTTCTGCACTGTGCAGTGTAGTGTGGAGCTCTCTAGGCTATCCATAAATCTTATTACATACACTCAACATCTCAGACCAGACGGAGCAATGACACCACTGGGCATTCACTGCCCTGATTCCTCTGGCCTTCCTCCATTCTTCTCTCTCCCGTCCTTGTAGGAAAACTCTGTCCTCATTTAGCTGGCCAAAACCAGTGCCTTCACAGAGCTGCTGTAAGACCAACTACAAAGTTTGTCTAAGAGCAGTCTTCTGCCATGGGCTAACACCAACACAGGTCTGCCAGATCTTGGCCAGGCTTATTTATCTCCACGCCATGTCTACCTTTCTACTTGCAATGCTGCAATTTCAGCACAGCAGAAGAATGAGGGAGTTGCATATTCTCTATTTTCTCTTCAGTGCATGTTTTAGCTACTCAACAGAAAGCAAAACCCTGAGCAGCAACACTGCTATGCCACTACAGCTAATGTTTCTCCTTCCCTCTCAGAAGAGCAATAGTCAGCAGCTTCTAACCACAACTTCTAACAGCCTGCTAGACAGACAGGTTTCCTCACTGAAAACATTTGCTATATATGTTTGTAGCATAGAAGGAAGAAAACTGACATTGCTCAGTCCTGCTCAATATATTGGATTTCAAAGAATTCAACTGTTTTTTCTCCTGTCCTCTGACTTCAAGGTGAAACTTCTGATATTTTAAGCGGCAACTAATTGCCATGGAACCAAGCAGGCCAGTGTCACTCCATATTTGAAAGCCCACATTTTACTTAAGCATTTAAGTATTTATTTAAGCATTTAACAGCACACAGCAATAGCTTTGTTCACATCTTTGCTCCTCCTGGTCTCTGAAATTTACAGATGAGAGCTCAGAGCAGTCACAGGCTCGTCACAGCCTTTCCCCACACAAGGCAAGCTGCAGCCAAGCGTGGCAGAAGGTGCTCTGCTGGAGGAATTAGCTTACCAGACCTAGTCCACAATTCATCATTGTAAAAGGGAAGCTGCCATCTCAGAGACCAAGGGACTTGGGTTTGAAGGACCCTCTCCCTTCTCTCCTAAAGAGAGGAGCCTTGCCAAAGCACTGTCTAGGATCTGTTTACCCAAAAGGCCCCAGCAAGCTGTGAAACACAGAAGAAACTTCACTGTTAAATGACTGGCCATGTCTCTGTCTGCTCCTCTGGGGCTGACAAAATTAGGCCAAATCTCTTAAGTTCCTTTGGCTCTTGCATTTTAGGCTAGCTAGCAATTAAGACCTGACTTTGTAAATCTTCCACTGATAATGAGTATCTGTGGGCTGCAGGTGCTTCTGGTTCTTAACAATTTTTTCCTTACACCCGCAATAGAAGCCTTGCTCTCACCTGCTCAAGTCCTCACTCCATCCACAGACACCAACCCAATGAGATCCCTGGAATTTTCCTTGGGGTGCAAAAATAATTACATTGGCTTTGTGCCACTGGGGGGCAGACAGGAACTCAGGAGGTTTAAAGCAAAATTACAAGGGAAAATGTAACGGTATTTGGAACTTTTAAAACAATTTCCTTTTCCTATGTCAGTCTGAGATCAGCTCAGAGACTACTCTTTCATAGCCAATCTCCCTGAGCCATTTCTCAATATACTGCAAACAAGATTTAGCTTTTGTTACTGTCTCAAAGTCAATCAGGGTCATCCGCAGCACACAAGAACTGAAGGCCCTTTTTAACTTGCTCCTTATCCTTTGGTGATAAGGTTCATCCCTTTACAACTACTTTCCGAATTAGGGGAAATATTTTTGTCTCTCGCTTCTTTGTGAAACTTTGGAGACTTTTTCCCCTCCCTTTGGAGCCCATTCACTTTGAAGAACATTTTACCTGTGGAACCTAACTTTGAAGTACTTTCAGTTTTGAACAGCAGCAATGGATCCAGCTTATTATAGTTATTTTAACACATACCTATTCAACTCTCAACTTTGAAGGGGTCAGTCCCTCTCCCTGCTACTGCATTAATTTCAGTGATATTGCAGCTCCTCAGTTATTGGGAGGAGGGGAAGGGAGGCTTGCTGTTTCTATTGAGTTTTTTTTTTTTTTTTTTTTTTTTTAAAAGAACTGTGGTTTGCCTTTTAGATAGAGAGCTCTCCCACTCTCTGGTACCTTCCTTGAAAGGAATGATTGCAGAGGCCACAATGATTATAACGAAGATGAATGATGCGTGCAAGGGCAATGGCTTGCATTTCAAATGGCTGTTGGGGGCGGGGGGGCATTTATTCCTCTTTTGTGAGAAATGTTTCATGGATGACTCTTCACTGCACAAACACTTCTATTCACAATCTTTCCGGTCTTGGGAAATTGAATAAAATGCAGATCTCTCATGTCTATGTAAGAACGAGCAGGATACTAACACCACTGGCATCTAGCACAGGTACCTCAACTGTAATGCCTTCATTCACTGCTCAGAATCGCAGCTTCTTTGCAGACCTGGTCTACGTTTAGCATCCGTGGTCACAGGGGCAGAGAGATACTACCCCACTTGGCTGCAACATAGCATAGCCACAGGCTCAAAATGGCCCAGCTGAAAGATTCACTTCCAAGCAGTAAACTACCTTCAAGTACCCTCTTTGTCACTGACTCTTCGTGCATTGACATAGCAAAGCACTCACCTCATCACATGATCCAATATGCAGGGAGTGTGAAGTTGGCATTCAGGTATGGAACTGGCTCACCCAGGAAGGTCCAATAAAAGAAACCAGCTTCTCCTCTAAACTCATTTTCATGAGTGAAATCAAACTTACACAGTTAAATGGCTGAAGAGATGCATCTGGTGTGCTCTCTCACCCTGCTAGGAGCTGCACACTTTACACTGACTTGTTCCATTGGCTTCAGTTTGGCCATAAGGTGCATAAAAGCATTTGGTGCATAAAGTTAAACATTTTCTCTGCGATACTGCAATTGCAAGATGAGGGCTCAGCTGCTAGATGTAAAGAGGAAGAAAGAACCAAAGAAGTGTGACAGGTAGCTGAAAAACACTCAGTCTGCAAGGAAATGGGATATCAAGTTTTGTACCTTGGAAAAGGAGGATTGTTTGGTTTTGCTTTTCTGCTTATACACTGAAATTCTCGTTCTTGAGAAGATTAAAGCCTTAAAAAAAAAAAAAAACACTGTTGTGAGGGCAATTCTTCATTTAGAAAGAACAAAAACTAAAAGATTATTCCCAGCTACACATCGACTTCAAACATATCCCATCCACCTTTCAGGGTGCAGTCCCAAGACAACACAGTTGATGTAACCACAGACACACTCATCTAGAACAAGCAGGGTGAAACCTGCTTACGTAAGCGCAATGGTAACCACGTTTCTAAAATTAGTGTCTGCTCACATGGCTCAGGATGCCAACAACAATAAGATGAAGCTTAATCATGCAATCATGCTTCATCTCACAACAAATAATCTAGCCAGACATGGCTATGTGCACCCTTCATTTCTTTGCACTCTAGACAGGAACTTTCAGAGACTAATTCTGAAACCTGGGATTAAGATTTGTCATATTTTCTAATGAAGGAAGTCGCCTAGCAGAACTGCATGAGATACAGCACCACTACTTTAGATCTCTGCTACTCCCTCCAAAGTGAACCGTCCACTTTTCTTACACAGAACTGAAAGATCCAGACAAACTCAGAGATAGGCCACGGTATGAAATATCATCTCTATTTGCACACTGGGTAGTCAGTAGGATGGCAGGCCTATTCTGTGTACAAGAAGGGATACCGATTTGAAAGATGGACAATGTGCAGAGGCATTCCGAAACCAAGAGCCTAAATAGTAAGAATCTTAGCTTACATTATCTTTAGCATACCATCTTCCAGTTGCAGCTGGCAAGCGCACCTTGACTACAACCCAATTCTGCACCAGCAGGAGCCATTTGCAAGCCTCCTGCTGACACAGCTGGAAGCAGGTTGATACCCCTTAAGAAAGGAAAACGTACTCATTTCATGGGGGCAAGAAACCCTAAGCATAGTTGCCACCTAGCCCTTGAATTCTGAGCGATGCTGCCTTCTCTTCTATCTCTGTTGTTCAGCTTTACAGCATTCATCTTGAGTAGAGCTAGAATATACCACGCGCCAATACCAAACTAGACACATACCACGCATCTGTCAGCCACAGTACCAAAAGGAGAATGGAGGGGGATACAAACCCTGCCTGTACTTTGGAATTCCATCTCTCTTCATTTGGGCATCTACTACTACCACAAAACACCACATAATTTAGCACCAGGGGAATCCACATGTATGATCCTCCTTCACCCGGCTTCTGAAATAACTAAAATGACAGCTTTGCATATTGACAGAGAGAGTTGCCAAAAGAAGTCTGATTAATTGCTCAGGATGTCCATCTTTACTCATTACTCTCTGAAATTGCCCTGTCAATCAGAGCAACACAAGATTCTTGCACATAGGGCTTAGAAAAATTATATTGAGCTGGAATGAAGGGACTTTGTCTACCTGATTTACGGTCGATATTATTTGCAAGGTTCTTCCTTCAAGGAATAAAACCACTGTTAGAGAAGAGGACAATGACAGGTTGCCAGATCTTTTACTCCTCCTAATCATTGCAGTAGGAGATAGGAATTGGGTGTCTTGAGGATACCTCACTGCTTAAAATAAATAAATAAATAAAACACTGCTATCCACAGCCTAAAACAAAACAACAAAACCTCCTTCTCATTTACCACCTCTGCTAGAAGTAGAAATACCAAACAGTAATATTACTAGCCAATCATCCTATCTCAGCATGTACTTACAGCCTGCCTAAGAACTACAAGATTTAAAACTCTCTGAAATGAAACTCTTGCAGCAAATGACGGTGTAATTCAACACGAAAAAGAGCCTTCACAATTACAGTTTTAAAAATAAGTGAATGAAAAATAAAAGAGCAAGGCAGAGACCAACAATTTTGAATTATCTCCTCCTCCTCTGAGTCCTTGGAGCAACATGACTGGTCTCCAAGAGACTGCCTCTGCTTACTGCTTTGAGCTGCTTTTAACCTCTGCAGAGCTCCTGAACCTACCCCAGCCCATCAGTGGGAGCATATTACTAACTTATCGCTGTATGCAACGCCCAGAGCACATGAATTGTCACATACTAGAATATGCGGGCTCTTTCTCCAAACTGTAGCAACTGGAAGGGGTGGGAGTAGATTAGGGGTTTGTTTTGTTTTGTTTTTAATCTCTAGGAGCTCCCATTCCAATATGCTGTGCATCGGATAAACACCCACAGAGTGGTGCATTGAGGGAAAACTCCATCTTGCTGCAATAAACCGGGCACAGCTTGAGATGACTTTCCCAAAGGAAGCTCTGTGAAAGCCAACCCTTGACACAGGAACTCAGCGATGGGACACTGACCAACCTGGATCTCTGCTCTAAGCCTCATGGCACACTGCAAACATACCCTGACTGTAGTTACAGTCTTAGACAACAGAGGCTAAGACATCAATTAACTTGAGTAGGCTAGCTGGTCACTACAGTGATCAGCAACAGAGTTTCACTGATGTGGTATAACAATGGGAAGTTTCCTAAAACATAACAAAAAAAGAAAAAAGGAAACAGTCAAGGTGAGGAAGTCCACACTTGGGTGCTACAGACACAGTACCATTCATCCCAGCTTACGTAAAGACATCCAGCAACAGTATAATGCTTCAGTTGACGTTTTTTACAGACAGAGATAAACTTACAAAACATGAAACGGAGATAATTCTTCACTTAACTTCCCTTGGATAGGTGCAAGTGCTTAAAAATGTCAAATGAGGCTAATTCTTCATATGATGATTTCACAGAAAATTATCAAACACTGCCTGACATTTAGGACTCCGTTCTCTGAGGAGAGAATCCTAAATGGGCACTTTAAAATATTTAAAGGCTTGTTTTTTCCCTTGACATTGCCTTTTTGAGAAAAGGTAACTGCCAAATAGACAGTGAAGAACAAATGAGGCTTTGAAATGTTGCAAGCCTCACCTTGCTACTACACTCCTGTAATATTCGCAAAATGTCAAAAGGATCTTCTTGCCTCACCACGTTATACTGTTGCCTTTGAAGACAATAAACATTAGCAGTTTATTGAAGCAGTATATGCTCAAGGATGCTGTTTGAAAGAGAAAATATAGTTTGTTATTTTTAGTTGCTAAGGAAGTAGAGCAACTAGTCACTATGAAAGTCTATAGGACAGACATTTACAAAAAAAAGACAGAGGCACCTTCCTTTTCAAAGCTTAACTCTCCAACAGCTTGGGAAGGCTCCAGCCCCATGGCTCCCTACACCGGCAAAGCTTGTACAGAGCAAATAGAGAACATGCATTTTCACAGTTAAAGATAGCATCCCTCAGGACTCATATTCTTGTGATATGGGTTTACCCTTTTTCATCTGCCCAGGGAAACAAACTGCATCTCAAAATGCAGTGTAGCCCACTCTCTCAGCCACAATAGCTGAGCAGAAACCTGCAAAAGGAAATAGTGAAGAGGCTCTGTTATCCAAAATACGCTGCAGCTCACTAACAAGAATAGCTGACAGAGACAGTCATCCAGCACCCTGCCCTTGCCCATCTGCAGATATCTCCCAGGTCTCCCTATTCCATTTTATGGGCCGTATATATTTATCAGGAACTATTTTCAGTTGGCTTGGACTGATCCATATTATATTAAAAAAAGCAGTAAGAGTCTTCACTGAGGCTAATAGCATTTGAGGGGTTACAGGCTTCTGTCCCCCTGCTTTTGAGATCAGGATACTGTTGGTCAGCAGTGAAGCAATGATCTTGTGTGAACAAATACAGAGTGTTTGACCCTACCAGGTTTCTGGAAAAATTAAAGTAAGAACTGTTGCATTCCCATACCAAACAGCAAAATCACTGCAGTGATCAAAAAATAAGCAGCCTTATTGCTAGCACAAAATTCTGGGTTTGGACATGAAAAGGGAACATCCACAGCTGGTTGAAAGTTGTGGCAGTTTCTGTCAAGCAGAAGCCCTGGAGACAATAGCCTGAAAGGTGGGAAGTTAGCGTTAGCAGTACCAGAGGGAGGTGGAAGTAAACACATATTGAACCTTCTCTAGCATGCTCCTTACCACAGTCAAACTTCTCTGGTGTGGAGTACGGCTTTAAGATACAGCACATTTTGAGATGCTTATAATTCTACTGAAAAAAGATGTTCCAAAGGACGGTCCCCAGAGTTTGTTCTTCTTCTAGTCCTCCTCTTAAAAGCTCCCCAGTCTTAACACCTAAAGGCTCCTTACTTGAGTGTGGGCAGCTTCTCCATTCATCTTTGTACTACTAAATTGTGCGCTTTGGAGCTGACAGTCAAGAGTAGGCAAACCTGAGGTCTCTGAGGGCAGTTTATTTATTTATTTTTTTAAAAGATTACAACTGCACAATGAGGGAAGATCCATTACTCTCCATTTCACAGAGCTGTGGATTTCTCTAACACCTCATTAAGCAAAAGAAGAGGGGAAACCTTAACTTTGAGCTGAGCTAGCTAACGCTTTAAGAGTAAGTACTCATACTGGCTCTTACTCTCAGCTTGTTGCTTAAACACACATTGACATAGTTTCCCTCCACCTACATGAGTAAGGTCTGGGGCTTTCACTGCAAAAGCTTCATATGAAGCAGGCCAAAAGAAAAGCCAGTTCTTAGTGTTTGAATTAATTTTGTAAGTGCTTCCTTCTTTCAGCTCTGTTTTCTATTCTCTGAGAATATCCTTAACAATATCAAGGCTCTCATCTAAGACATCAGCTTGTGCAATTACAATGACAGCAAATGTTTATGAAAGCATTGGCACACTTGGCTGTCCCAAGGACTAATCAGGGTCCAGCATGAAGTGTGCTAGACAGCATAGGCTCTTAACATGGTACACTGACATGGTTCAGCAGTAACATTATGAGGACACAAACGATCGAGCAGTCTCCTGAAGTGGCTTGGTCAGGTGCAGGAACAGAGAGAGTGTGAAACTACCTGCGTCTCCACAAGGAATTTGAGAAGATTTTGAGCAGAACTCTGCTTACAGATCTCTGTAACTCTCCTGTCTGCTGACTGCTCCACCGCACTCTGACATGCCAGAAGATTCTTTGACCAACCAGCTCTAGATAAGTGATGTTAAATCTACTGTAACGTTTTGAGTTTTTCCCAGATTTTCCTAGAGATTCTTTCTGAAAGGAAAAAAAAAAGTTTAAACTGACAACAAAACACTCTGCAGGAAAATACTAGTTTAGTCATAAGGAAAAGAAATCCACCGAATGATGAGAAGCCCTCAAAGGAAAACTGTCATTCCAAAATACTTCTGAGTAAACTGACAATTATTTTCCTTTGTTCTGATAATGCTTGTGAACCCCCAGGACTCTGAGATGCTGAGGAAGCTTCAGTACATTCACTGTCCCAGATCAGTTTTCAGCTCTGGAAATCCTGACTCCAAAGCTAGGATCAAGAAAACTCCAAAGCCATGGGCCAAACTAGGCCTCTCAGCCTACCTGTTGGTAGCTGGCTTCAAGCAGCCAGATACCACTTACTCTATAAAGGGCATCAGATTTTACTGAACAGACTGAAAGATTTGCTGGTGTTTCCAAAGGAAGTTTTGAAAGATGAGTTTCTGAAAAAAAGGAAAAAAAAATCACAAGGGTCTGAGTCAGAGCAAAAACAAATTCTGAAATGTCAAAATTCCGCTTTAACACTGGAGAGTAGCTTTGAAGCTTAGGAGGAACAAGCTGGTTCATCCGGTCTCTACTTGATGCTTTCTAAAAAAGAACAGAAGGTTCACTGATGGGTTTTTCTGTTTTGCTTTTAAGGCTGATCTCTCATTTCCGGACACAGATGGATTTATAATTTTGTGATCTAAGTTTGTGATTTAAGTTTTAAGATGCATTTAAGTTTGCGGCTATCTTGGTTGTGCACTGACAAGACATGTTTTCCCCACTGTAAATAACTTTCAGCTTTTTATGATACCCCTTCTCTAGAAAATCAGTCTCAGTTTCATTATCCAATCAACAGGTTCCATTAGGACATCCTCTATAATCAGATCAGCTTTTCTTTTCCCAAGATGGTGCAGTAAAGCCACAATGACCAACACAAAGGCCACCCAGTAGTCTACTCAAAAAGCCTCAGAGCATGTCAGGCAGGCCCTGAAAACACAGTAGATGCCAAAAGCAATGAGAAGCTCAGTCTTGTATGAACATATAAAGCTCACAGAGGAAATCCTGGGACTGTTTAACAACAGGGAGATTGTATAATGGACTTTAATTGAATTTAATGCTAGGGGCGTTTTATACGCAAGGGCAAACTCGTCACCGAGAAAGTTTTTGGGCCTCTATTTTCAAAAACACAGGAATTTTCAGGCACAAACAATAGGTTTAGATCCAGGACTGTCAGATAGAGCAAATAATGTTTGTGCTTTGTGTAATGTGACTACAAAACTCAGCTTGATTGTTTCTGCTGTCACAAGCAGGTGCATGGAATTAGGTTTTGGTGTGAAACATGCAGGAATGGGGAACCTCACACTACATGCACCCATGTTCAGAGTATGCAACTAGCTCTGGTTCCTGCAAACAGTAGGAGCAAAGCATTCAAACGTGTATTCAGTGATGCAGTGCTGTTCTCTTACTCCCTTCCCATTTTTGGCTCTGACCCACTTCCTGGCTCACATTTAACATGTCTGCAGCTAATTAAAAGTTCATTAAGACATTAAGAAGACATATACAGTCAGAAATTTTAGGGGAGCTTGCTTTTATCCATAGGTTATTTAAAAGTCTACTCATTACCAAGGAGTGTCACAGTGAATCCATCTCTCTTTTAACGTAGGATGACAGTGCACTACCTTTGGCAACAACTCAGTAACAACGTGCAGAAGAGACACAGAGGACTAAGACTAGAGCATGACTTAAGCTTTTTTAATTGCTGAGACAACAAAGGGTCCTGTCTTTGCATTTCGAGCGGGTCAAAACAGCGTTATGAGTAAGCCACAGGAGGAGAGAAAAGAAAAATAAAGATTGCTCTAGAGACATTAAAAAATCCCAGTTATTCTTTGCTATCAAAAGTTGAGAAAATAAAATATACGAAATTGTGAAAGAAATAAATATTATACTTTGTGATAAGCATCACAGGTTAAAAAAAAAGGATAAAAAATACCCTAGAACACCAGAAAACTAAAACTAGGATTGTAATAAATCATTATTTCATATTTCTGTAAAATTCCGATGCATGAGAGCTAAAGTTCTCAAAAATGGAGATCAATCTGTACAGCACCCACAGCTGGGTCTGTGACTCCAGACTCAATAAACCCTTACCCTGTACACCTGCATGCACAAAACTCTGGGTAAAAATGGTGTATGGGAGTGTGTGGGGGTATACACACACATACAGAACCATTTGTGCACCTTCTTTCAGGTCAGGGTCATTTCTAGACATAGGTAGTTGGCCATTTTCAAGAACATCTGCTGGAGATGATGAGAAGACACAGCAGCAAAATAGCTCTGACTGTCTGTTGTTGGCTTTGGAAAGCTGAATGCTGCTGGTACTACCATCAAGAAAGCAGGTAGGGTAATTTTCTTTAAATGAAATATTGCATAAAAGTTTAAAAAAATTAAATTTAAAACAAAAACAAAATACAGAGTCAACTGATAAGCACTGGGCCAACACCAATTTTCATGAATTCTTGCACGAGAGAGTTGCTTCCTTTTTTTATTCCTTCAGAATCACCTACTAATGAGATCAGAGTCCCTTACAATCAAACAACTTGTCAGCCAAAAAGATAGCGCCTAGAGATGCGAGCACACCCCTATTAAAACATATCACTTGAGAGATCACTGGATTCAGAATAACCTCAGCGGGACTTTTGAGGATAACGATTTCAATGTTCCTCGGGTGAGACATCCCAGGATCCACAGGATTATTTGCTCTCCAGTCCCTCGTTTCAAAGAAAGGTAAAGCTGAGGTCTGAAGCGGGCTAACACTCCCGTTCTGCAGCACTGACAATAAGCTACGGCTGAGAAGACACTTCTGTTCTAATCCTCGATTTTCAATCACTTCCGCCCTACAAACACAGCCTCTTGCGAAGTGAGGAATTTCAAAAGAAAACATGATGACTAAAGCTGATTTAAGCTCATCGAAGTCAGTTGAATTTTGATGGAATAAACATGAACTGGCATATTCTGCTGCACTAAGTTCTCCTATTTACTTTTTTTTTTTTTCTCCCCCTAAAACCTTACCGCTTGTTCTCTTACTCACTGGTACAGCTTTTCTATTCAAAAGCAGATGGATTGCAGGAAGCCCCAGACTTCTCAACAGACAGTATAACTAACCAGGCAGAAGAGGGAGAAGCAATTTAGCACCGTCCCTTTCACCTACTTAGCCATCAGCAGAGGGGTAACCCCACACACTGACAGAGCCACTGCAGTAACCTGGATTCCTTTCTGATAAGGAACTAAAGCCACAGAGCAACCTATAGTTGAATGAGTGTGAAAGGATACATAACCTAACTGGTGCTGGGGCACTGTACCTGGGCCAGCTGTGAATCAAGCAGGGAACTAACAGTCAGAGGCAGCCATGTCAGGTACCCAGGCCGCTCAGGGAGTCACTGATGCTCCCAATTTTGAACATCAGGCCTATTTACAGAAGCAATGTTCTAGGACTGCCCTCTAAAAATGGCACAAAATGTTGTTGCATGAAGCTCTCTCTCAAAGGAAAGGTCAGCATTACTGCTTCGCTACAGCTTTCTGTAAAGTCCTGTTTATTCTCCATCTTGCACTAAGCCTGGTATAAATACACTGATCTCTGTGCAGGTACATAGGATCAACACCAAAGAAAGCAAGCCTAGAATCAGACCAAAACTGTCTATCACAGCCTACAGGGAGCCTTAGGGAACATTAGCATGCTTTAAAAAGAGTACACACTTCTCAAATATGATGGGATCAAAGTACATTGCACTAAGTCACCTCAATTTATATCAGACCTTCTAGCCAACCCCTAAAATGAAGCCAACAATAAACCAATTTAGAAGTGTGACACAAACATGGGCTGGGAATACATGCTTCTTCTCTTTGCTTATTTTGAAAGAAAAAAAAATGCTGAAAGAACTAGAATCCTCCCCTTCCGCAAGATGCAAATTGCACGTACCAAAGAGACTATGAAAGGACTTTCCCCACAGTCAGCAGTACCTCAGAATTTAAACATTTTAGGCTGAAGTTTGTGAAGAATATGTTACTACAAAAAAAAAAAAAACACTCCGGCTATGAGTCTCCCCTTCCTAGCGACTGCTCGAGTTACACAGCATTTGAGAGAGTATCGTGAACGAAACCTAGCAGGGCATACCTCCTCAGCCAGCCCTTTTCTGCTCCACAGTAACTCACCTGGAGTAGGCATAAGAAACTTACCCTTTAGTCTATCAATACTAAGGGGTAATAGAAATATTATTATAGAAACATATACATAGTTAGAAATAACTAAAAGACTACTCTAGGCTTTCTCCAAACCTTGAGCTTTGGAAGACCTTTCTTACCTCCCCCCAAAAAGGCCATCATAATTGGTGTTACTATTTACTCCTAGCATTGTTTGATTCTTTGCACTTAACTCTCTTTCTGTGACTTCTACCTGAGTTATGAGTGGTCCTATTTATAATGCATTTTCATTGTTTTAGCATGTTTGTATTTCTTCCACTTGTAACTGTGTTTGTTCCATTTGCATAACATTTCAAATTATAATTCAGCCCTCCTGGGGTTTTATTTCCCTAAGATTTGGTCTCGAGCTAGAAGATAGGATAAGCATATGGGATTTTTATTTTTCCAAACTATTGGTAATAAGAATATATATTTTTCCACAGACATAATCGTATAGCTAGGGGATATAACAGAGTAACAATTAAATAAGATTATTAAAAGTATCCTTTTATATCTGTCTTGAGATCAGCCACTTGTAAATGACAGTTTCTTTATTTTTTTGGACTATTAACTTTATCAGAATAGTAATCCCTGGAAATATAAATAACATCAATTAAGAGCTCATCATGATGGCAACTTGTTACTTACGGAGAGACACTGTGCATATAAATATGCCCATTTTTATCCACAATGTGAGAGAGAGATAGTTTGAGAAATCTGCCTATATATGATTTATAAATTCCAGTTTGATTTTATGAACCATCTCTACTCTTAAACCTTTTACTGTGCCCTGCCTGCTATTCCACGTACTTTCACAGAAAGGAGAAAAGTGTCTCAAAATAGGCTGATTATTAAAGACTGTCAGTACCTGAATCAATTCTACCTAGTGAGAACAAAAGAGTAGCAGTGTCCTTGATAAAGCCAGTTTTCCTTAACTTCTCTGCAAGCAGCTGAAAGAATCAAATTTCCACAGAAGCAGAACAAAGACACAAGTGTTGGGCTTGGAAACCACGCAGTTTAAAAGACCTGAAGAGAGGGCAGGAGGAAGGCCACTATTCGAAGAGATAATGGAAACTTGAGCAACCCTGAGAAAAAAGGAGGGGGGACTGTTTGCCTACAACAGGTGAGGAACAAAGCTGTCAGCAGACACGCAAACACCGAGCAACTCACAGTAGAAGGGGACCACATCCAAGGGGACCTGAATACTGTAAAGCTCAAGCCTGCTGTCAGTTAATGTTCCCCAGTAAAACGGAGACTGAGGCAGGGCATTTATTGTTTTCTGCACATTTGCACAGTTCTTGCAGTAGCTCAAGTACAAACTGTGTGTTTGGGAACCTTTGCAAAGCCTCTTTCTGTCGCCTCTTCCACATCCACTGAATCCAGAAACCAGCATATTCACTAAAGGAGCTGCAGGATACACCATGGTCTCCACTGGACCAGAGGAGGTATCAAGGCAGCTGCATCATGAATCCATTTCCCCAAGTAGAGAGTGGAAGCATGCCAGGAAGACCAGAAAAAGAGAATGGCTGGGCTCATGCAGGCTCAGAGAGCTGAACATACTCCTCTGCTGTGCTAGGCCCCACCAAGACCTACCCGGCAACTGTCCTGCTTCAAGTTCTGCTGGAATTTTCTCCTCTAGCAAATGATTGCACAGCAACTCTTCAGTAGAGACTATGCTATCCTGGATACAACACTGGTAAGTCTCTGTGATAGTAAAGTCAAAGAAAGATCACCTCTAGCACTTCACTTTCTGAACTTGCAATTGCCTCAAAATGCTATCAAACTACTCTACTACAAAGGCATCATTTTAAGAGGCCAAAGAGAAGGACTAGGAAGCAGTTTGAAGATTTCGTTCTTCTACAAACATACGTCAGTTAACTACTGATGAGATCCCAGCACTTAAACCCACGCGTGAATCTGAGGAAATGATGGGGGACACACCTCAAGAGAATCTGAGCTTCAGCCCTGTAACAGCAGCAGGGCTTTGGTGTGGACTGTAACTCCAGGCCTCTTATCTAACCAGCAGCACCAAAACATGAAGAACACCTTTCATTCAGTCAGTCCCATGAAGTCCTCTGTTCAGTCTACAAACTGCACGACTGCCAGCAGCTGTGGCACAAAGAAACGTACTTCAGGATGACACAGGCAGAGTCCTGCTGCGCAGCAGAAGCAGACGCCTGATTCCATCTCATTTTCCAATGAGTAGCTGAGCGGTATGGGGCACAGATTGTAACTCATGCTGGGAAACAGGAAACGTTTTTCAGATTGTCACATATAAAGGCATTTGAAACACAACTAGGCAACCCACAGCCTGAAACAGACAGTGTAGCACAGCCACCAGGGAAGCAACGGTAACAAGGATCAAGCCAATCAGTCTCCTCACTCCCCATAAGCAGATGCTTCCAGAGTGGTAAATGAAAGAAGCAAGCAAGACTGGTCTTGTGATAAAAGTCAAGTCAGGTATTTCTTCAATAATGCACCAAAATTTAGAGCCCTCCAAACCTACAAGACAGTGTGTTTGAGGAAGCGTTTCAGTGACAACCAAGCATCAGAATTAATACTCAATTAAGATAAATATATCAAGGGGAGATATAATTTCTACCTTTCCACAAACTCAGCAAAAGTGGTTGGTGCCAGTTCACAAAGGGCACGTTAAAGAGCACTCTCTTACTAGCTCAAGTTCTGCCAGAAATGGATGCGTCAGCCAAACAGTCCTGGTGCCATACACAGCACTAAGGACTGGATAAATACAGTGGGATGGTCTTTGACACAAATAAGCTGCTTTCCCCTCCCTCTCTAAAGGCTCCTTTTATTCCAAGAGAGACAGAGTTTACCGGCAGGACCTGTAACCCACTCCTGTAATGAAGTGTGAGTGAGGCAATTTGGGCCGAAGAAAACATAACGTTGAGAATGCCTTTTTATCCAGGTTTTCTAGGACATTATCTGTGATAGGGGTTTGCACAAGAGCAAGAGGGTGAAAAGCTAGAAGAGTAATCCGCACATTTTAAAGTTCATTTCAAATCTCATTAAGGCCAGGCATATCTATTCCAAAGCAGAACTAATTTTCTGGATTGGAGTGCACTGAGAAACAAAAATTTAAAAAACGTCACACACGACACACACAAGTCAATTTGGCCTAGGTTTTTCAATCACAGCAGATTCATTTTCTTTGCACTTTTATTAACTTGGCATTTTATTTCACTGCAATAAAATAAGCCCTCTACATAAAAATGAGTCTTGCAAATGCAATTCTCAGCTCAAAGCCAAGCAGTGCCTAAAAGGCTGTTTAGTTTATCCCTGTGGGGGTCTTCAAAGAGGAAGGGCATGCATAGAGGAAATACTCATATAGAAGAAATTCTCTGTAGCAATTCAGCAAACCCAAATCTTTTGTTATATAGTTTCAGAGTCTCCTATAGCTTGGCACTATATCAGAATTCATTGCATCTGAGCATCACATTAGAATAAACATCTGTCTCAGCTTTTCTGACCAGGTACATCTGCTCCATATCTAGCAAATACTACAGGCTATGGGTGTAAGTGCTAACTCTTATTTGAAGATCCCAGGTTGCAACCCTCTAACAGAAATATCCAACACACAATGCTGATCTGTCTCCAGCTTGCCCTTCCATCCATCTGTGAGAATGGCAGGGTGCCCATTCTCAGGCTGCAAGAAAAAACTAGCCAAAAATGATGGGCTACCAAGAAATGGCTGAAAAATCCATACTCTATCCTTGCCCCTTGACAGCAGCCCCTATACTCTTTGTTTTACTCTTTTGTGAACTTACACCAGTTTTGGCATTTTAAATTAAGAGTTGCTGGTGGAGTCACAGCCCTGGGATCCATATAGACAGCAGGCTTGGCTTTGCAAGGGCAGCAGGGATCATTCTGCATCTATTAAAAAAGCATTTTCATGGAGAGCAGCATCTTAAATGACACCTGTTGGCATTTTATGTGCCACCAAACAATACACAGAAATGATGATAAATACCATGTGCAGTTTAGGTTGTCTCCAAAGATTTTACTGCAGCACTTGCCAGGGAAATGCTAGGGCTAGTTGAATATTACACTGGAACAGGAAAACCCTGCCAGCAGGAACTGCATGGAAACACAGATCTCTGCCACCAGGAGACAGGCAGAACTACAGAGAGAGAGAAAAAAAAAAAACACACACACACACCACAATAGAGCACTCCTTAAAAACAGAAGCTGGACATTAAACCCCAGCTCTGGACAAGTCTACATAAGAGAGAGAAAGAGGTCACTGAAATCTTGATGTAGGCAACAGAAACCCTATCGGAGAGAACAAAGATATGCTTCCCCATTCGGGATCACCACAGTCTGCTATCTCTCTCCACCACCTATCCAGGCACTGTGGAGCCATAAGGGATGGAAGAGGGCAACGTCACTGCTTGCTCTTAAAGGCGGAAGGACTAATAACTTCCCTCACTGCTCATCTGTCTCATTGGAGATGGCCTATTCACCCCTTCTTCTCATTTCTCTAAGTGACCTTTCCCCTTTCCCAAAATTTCTCTAAGCACTAAAAAAGCAAGCCCTGCAGAAGGTGGCAGGATAGCAGCTGCTAATGAGGTGGAATAAGTCATTCACCACAGAAATGTACCTGTTGTACAATGCAGAAACAAATCTGAGCGTATTGTTTATGACCTTTAATTAGAAAGATCTAAAGGAAACAGCTGGTTGGGAACTACCTGATTCTCACTACTGTTAAGACAGTGACTTTTAAAAATACTTATTTCTAAATTTCTTGGCAAACTAAACTTATTAAGAATAAAAATGAAACTCTCAGCAAGTGCTGTCTATAGCATGAGCTGAGTTATTGTCTATATTGTCGAGCTATTGTCTATAGCATGAGTTGAGTTATTGATTCCATAGATAATGTAAGCAATGATAATTTGAGTCCCACCCAGAGACCTGGAGAGACTGGACTACTTTCTCTGAGAGTCTTTACCAGCAACATTCCCTCAATTCCAAGGTCTTAATCTAAGGGATCAAAGCAAAGAGATGTTTCAGGCAGAGGAGAAATAAGTTGAGTAAGAAATAGAATAAATTTGGGAAAAGCAACAAGTAATAAATCAGTATGTTAGATACACCGCCATTCCTGGGATGTCTTTGCAACACATCTAACTTCAGCTGTGAGAGGCGTTTCAGTACTAGCATAAGCCATATTCCTCATTCTCTGCTGTCTCAGTCACAGTTTGCTTTCCAGGTTCAGTTTTGGACACTGAAAGATAACTGCTCTGAAGATATTACTTAAGGTATCTCAGCTGTAGTAAGCATGCATTTGTCTGCTGATGAGTAAGGAGGCCCTCAGTGGATGTCGCTTCTCCATTCAATCACTGCCTACTAGCACTCCAGCACAAGTAATCTATTTCCTGCCAATCCCTCAATGCCACAAAGGCTCAATACTGAATCTCCAAAGAGGAAACAGTAGGGGCATGAGAACACTTAAAGTTCTTGCTAGCAGGGATACAGAGCCAGGACAAAAGCAACAGTCACAATTTTTTTCTCTGTTTAACCTGATTTCCCATGGAAATGAGGCTGATGCAATCCTTACATTCGTCTGTTTCTCTATGCGTCTTGCTTCTTTCCTTTCTCTTGTCTGCCTCTACCCCCAGCAGCTTCAGAACCTGTAAGGATGATTTCTGAGGTAGTCAGGTTTCTACAGATTTCCTAAGAACAGACAACTGAGTAGAGGAGAGAGATCCTATAAGCACTACAACCAAAGGAAATGATGCAGTAGAAACTTGTATCTTATAAGACACTGGAGAATCCACAGATGAAAAAGCTTTTACGCATGCTGACTAAAATTAATAGTGACAGAACAGAAACCTGTAGGAAACCAAAAACTTCTCAGTTCTGGGGCATGTTATAGTCTGCTTTTCCATGGCTTACTCTGAACACACACAGGGCAGCTCTACTGGCCATTCTCATCTAGGGGGAATAAATTCTCCCAAACTTATCATTGCAACTACATTTGAATCAAGAGCAGTAGTCATAACTGGCATGAGGCCTGGCACATGCAGTTTGCTACCAGAAAGCACTTCCTTCCCTCCATCACCTCTGGCTGGCTGGAGCTGTGCAACTGCTCTGGGCCCTTCCCTCTCTGCTCACTAACAGATGCGAGCAGCTGATAGGCGCCACACAGGCAAGCGTGGGACTCAGGATGGTGCAGCCCGTAGAAGAGGGGTTTGCTCTGGGGTGCTCCCCAAGAGTTTAGGATCCCCAGGTGCACCACGGCGAGAGCCACCACACTGTGGGGTTGCCCTAGCCCTCCAGTGACCCCATGAGCGCAGAGCAAACCTAGTCAGCAAAGGAGAAGTGACACCACAGACTCACACTGTAAGCATCTAGGTACCTTGGAATTTCATACTGATATCTGCTGAATGCGTGTACTGTTATCTGTTGAATGTACTGCTGAGCATGCTGTTGACCATCCTGTTGGCATCCATACTGTTATCACCTGAGGCCACCTGTTCCATTGTTCAACTATGGTTTGGCACTGATTGACTGAATAATGAACTAAGCCTGGGAAGGATAAAAGAAAGTAAGCCATATACCTCTGTGTGGACTCGGACTCACCATCAGCTGGCCTGCAGACCCGACAACTCACCCATCGGGGTGAGAGGGGTAGAGCGGGGACACCCCTGATGCCAATTGCCAGGGAGAACCTGAATCCTCTTGATGCAGCTCAAGTGTGGTGAGAATAATCTGGGGAAAACTATACCAGAGGGATGGCCCATAAGGACAAGGAAAGGGCAAGAGCGGTCATCATACTGTGCACCCAGGAACAGTCGTCGTACTGTGCTTCCGTGGCTTTACCATAGAGCTCTGATATGTGTATTCTGTTTTTAGCTCTTTACTATACTTCTTAGCTTTGTTATACTTGTAGATGGTCTGCTGTTAACTGCTTAGTGTTGTTCAGTGTCCGTTATATGTGTAGAACCGCTTAGCTCTAATAAATTCTTACATCTGACAAAAGATGACCTCTCAAGTTCAGTGCAACTAAGCTTGGAATCCAAAAGAATCCCAGATGCCCCTCTCGTGGCGCATCACAGCAGCAAGCTCCCTACTGCTGAACTTCAGGACACAAACCAAGTTCTGGAGTAAGATACAGGAAAGAAAGTGGAAAAATGAAAAAAAGACCAATCAGATTGAGATTTTGCTTTTTAATTAGCTACTTCACTTAATAAATAAGGCATCCAGGCACCAAAATAGAAAGGAATGTGCAAACTTGGGAAGTATAAAATAGTTGTAGAGGAGTTTATACGGGGGGGAGAAACAGGTAGGGACACTGTAGAGCTTTTGGCTCAGCTCAGGAAACATCAGTGACCAACATTCATAAACAATAATGATGTAGCAGCTCTATGCAGCCCTCCACTGACCCCTGAGCTAAAACCTGAGACACATGCCTTTGTCCAGTGTAGGAGATGCCCATGTGCAGATAGAATTAGTCACAGTTGGAGCATGGAACAGAACAGGAGGTTGACAGTGTTGGTCATGAATTTTAAGAGCCAGCCCTTGGACAGGTCTCTTAGCAGAGCAGCAGAAGATAACCCATTACAAATAAATAAGACTCTCTTTCAGGGTCATAGGTCATGAAAGGATTTATATTTTGGGCCCCATAGTCAGCTACACAATAGATCATCATTAGCATCTAACTTCTAACGCTGTCTTTGGCTAGGGAGCATGGTTTGTCTAGACCTCAGGAAAGGGACAAGCCTGATGCTCAGCGCTGAACAGAGGTCTGAATCAGGCCTAGACTTCATCAAGAGCCTATAGCCATAAAATATGTCTAGCTGCTGCTATTTAGGTTAGTTATTCTTTTTCCCTGGAACAAAGCCCTTTGATATACTTCTGCAGCGCACCAGAAGTCTGAAGAAATACATCAGCATTTTTGTGGTGAAATCTAACTAAAAACATGCAAAAAAAAAAAAAAAGATGACAGACAGCATTCTCAGACCCTATTTAAAAAAAAAAAAATTCTCTCTCAACATTTGCTTTGGCAACCTAATAGTGCAACACTCCAGAGCAATACCTCCTATTAACCTGTTAAAATGTTTTTGTACTTACGGTATTTTAAAGGCACTGATATTTTAGTGATGTTGAGAAGGCTAGAGGGACCAAGAAGAATAAAAGAAAGAAAAACTGTGTGTTTTGCCACAGTGCAATGAGGAGCCCCAGGCTGGCACCAGACACCAAGACCCTGCCAGAACACAGGCATCTCAATGGCTAGACCCTTTCCAGCTCCTCTAATTGACATAAACAGGATGCCTGTGGCCTGGTAGTAAGTGTTGAGGTGCTGTCTCCACTGTTTTCCTGTGGGTTCTCCTGTGGTTTTCCACCCCACATCCTACTACAATTTTCACTCCTTCCCAAAAAGCCCCATAAGTCAAACAATAAATCACATTTTTACTACCAGACATAACTCAGTCTGGGCAGGGTCACCACAAGCAGCAGTTCCTCCAAGCAAAAACGTTTAGCTGCGTTCATTGTAAATCAAAATGGCACAGCAGAAGAGCCCTGCTGGAGTGGCAGAGCTTCGGTAAACACCCACAGAACCCTCCTCCAAAGACTGACACTGAAATCCTAGTCAGATGTGTCAACACTATCTCCTGTCTTTCCTACACAGAGGAAGAAGGGGCTCTCTCTGGCTACTTTCAGAGAGTTTGATCCCTGCTTTCCAGCCAGCTGACAGATGTATAAAAGGGGCTGTGAAATCACAGAATGGCCAAGGTTAGAAGGGACCTCTGGAGATCATCTAGTCCAACCCCCTTGCTCAAGCAGGGTCATCTAGAGCACATTGCACAGGAGAACTCATTTCCTATAAAGCAATTAAAACACGTATAACAATTTTTCAGATTATACCGAGCAGGAGAAACACCCCAAAAACACACACTGGCCCCCTAAATCCTTTCAAAAAAAACTCTGCACTTGTTCCATCAGTAGGAACCTGCCAGATCGAGCCACAGTGTGGCCTGCTGTTTTTTTTTTTTTTTGGGGGGGGGGGGTGGCAAATGGAAGGACTGTTCTATTTTGTGCCATATCTCATCACAATATTTCACTGCATCAGCCCATTAAATTTTATGCCTCTGCATTCAGGAATGACAGCTACCTACAGAAAGGAACTGTCACTGCACCTTAACTGAATTAATATTATACAGAAGTGAAAAAACTTTCCTTAACAAAAATCATCTACAAACACTTTAAGGCCCACAAGGGAAAAGAACATACTTGTATTTCCTTTGGTCAAAGGATAAGGTCTCTATTTGATTGCAGCTTGTTTGATAGCAATCTGCTAATATTTGTATGGGAGTCCTTGAAAGATCAGAGGGAAAACAGCAGAAAGAAAATAGATCAACATAAAAAAAAAAAATTGAAGACCTCTGGTGAATGCCCTAACAGTGGGAGAAGTAAAAGTGATTAAAGGTACAGTATCATCACGTAATAGCAAAATGAAAGTAAAACAGCTGCATTTTAGAAAGCAGAGCCAGTAACAGACAAGGTGAAATGATCTTGTAAATGCTGATTGCTGAAGGACAAGGTAGGAAGAAGCAAAAAAAAGAAGCTACTGTTGCCTGTAACACCTGGTACTTTTTAAAAAGCCAGGGCAGCAGGCCAACATGCTGATGAGAAAAAGCAAGGCATGGTAATTATTCCTCCTCCTTCATGAAAAAGCAGCAGGGTTAATTTTATCCTGGAACAAAAACTATATGCCATTGAAGGAGCATTACAGGATCAGCTCAGTATCCAAACCTCGCTATCTAATGAGCGTTTCTTTGCTAAGCATTCGGCAATAGAAAAAAGATCACAAGGTATTTTGCAAATTATTGCTGTTTTTTTCTTCAAAGGGGCATTAAAAATGGAACAAAGGGATTGAAAGCATAGCCCTACCAAAAAAAAAAAAAATTATTCATTTAAAAGTTCTAAAATCTGAGTGCCTGTGAACTCAGGGAAATTCCAAACTCAGGCTGACACTGAGCAAAATTCAGATCTGGAATGCAAAATGTGAGTACCACTTCAGTTATGCGAATTCACAGTTCTCTAAACAGCGCACTACATGACTTCTCCATAGAGTGAATTCAAACAGCCATTCTTCTCTTCTAGAACTGGAAACAAAATGTAATGCATTTACAAAAATTAAATGCTATCCTTCTGGCTGCTACTCAGAAGAAAATCTTCTAGATGCAGAGCAAATGAAGGTGATGCAGCTACTTTTTGCTAGGCTGGCAGCCAGACCAAACACAATTCACAATGGACTTCCACTTCTTTTCAACAGTGGAGAAAACTAATGAAGATTTAGACCAGCATAAAACAAATGCTACTTCTTATCAGTCCACATAATTGAGAAACTGTCCTTTCACACATCAGTTTTGTATCTCTTCTAGTAAGATCTTCCATTTAACGTTTTGTCTGGAGACGCCATACATTTTTCAGATTGCTGTTGAACTCTTCCTTGGATGTTACAGATACCAGGGTCAGCCTACAAAAAGGTAAGCTTCCCTCAAAACATATAGCATTCTTGCAGAGGCGACATCCAACCTTAAACAAAAAATTACTTAAACAGATGGGCTAAACTAAGTTGTCTTCTCTTGCACTAAGTCAAATTACAGCCTTCTGGTCACCCATGCCTATACAGCTACTACTGGTCTACTTTCTGGTAGTAGAGCAGACTACTGGTCTACTACCTGGTCTGTTTTCAACAACCAGTTCTGCCTCTCTCATTTGCAAGGCTAGATAAAAGAAAGAGATAATAACGGTACTTTAAAAGCATGGGTTACTGGGAGTACAGCCACACTTTTGGACCTGTCCCACTGTGACTTTTATATCTAAAAAGGCTTTTAAATACCCACATACTACAAGTTTTGGGAAAAGAGTTGCTTCTAACATGAAGCCATTAGCTTGTCTTGTTCATTTCTTCTAACTCTTTTTTAGACAGACCGCTCAGCAGGCCTTTCTGCTACTGCAGCTAGTACTGCACGCAGCAGCATTCCTGCTCAGTGACTAGAACAGCCATGATTACATTGCCTTGTTTCTATGCTGTCCTGCAAGCTTTTTAGATCCCTTAATGGAGGAAGAGTTTGGTTCTCCTTATGACCTCTGCCCCTCCTTGACCCTCAGGCAGCTCTGTGCATGTATTCCGAGAATGAGGTTCACAAAATCCACCACTAAAATGAAAGGTCTTTAAAGCTTTTCCTGAGACTGCCCACATTGGGGAATTTGCTCTTTAGGCATCTGCCCCCCTCCAAATACTAACTTAAACATTTTTCAGGAAAATTCCATTTTGTGGAAAGTGGGAAGGGAAAAAAAACCACTATTAAAAATAACTTTCCCTCTATTGTGTTCATTTTACTTGAATTGGTAGGAACAAAATGAGGGTATAATCATATATTCTTCACTTCTGCACAGGATCTATTTTAATACTGTTAAAATATTTTAAAAATAGATGTTGAAGCAAATAAGACTTTAAACCAAAAGTTAACTAGGCTCAGACATGCTTGGCTTTAAAACAAGAATTGAAGAGCTCTTAAGAAAAACAATCTTCTCTTGCAGCTGTTTATGATTCATAACCTGAGTTTTCTTTGTCTCTTACACAGAACATACTACTGAGGGAAGCTAAGAGGCAAGGTCCAGAGCTGTTAGCATGATAAGCATCCCATTTTGCCTTCTGCTCTGTACAGTGTACATGCTACAAAGAGCCCATCTTCAGGTAAAGGCTCTTCATTTCATATGCAACTGATAATCACTGTGATTTTTAAATAGGTATTTAAAAGATCCCAGACTAAGAATCTGGCAACACTTACTTTCTCAGAGAAGAGAGTGATCTGTGCCTGAGCGGTGGAGAATTAGTGGGGATTAAGAGGTAGCTAAGAGATCAAGTGGTGGTGGGGGGGGGGGGTGGTTTCTAGCATAACCCTCTGGCAGTTGCAGTAAGCAAGCAGCGAGAACGAGCTGTGCAAGAACCTGTATCCAGCTCATCAGTGACCCTCCCTCTGCTGCAGAGGAAAGCTGCTAAAATACACACACATATACAGCCCTAGCCCTCAGCTTTTCTGGCAAGTATCTTGCTGTACCAACAACATCATTTAACACCAGCAATTTTAGTCTCCAACACAGGGAATGCCTATACTAAATTCTGTTCTGTTTTTATAATCATTCAATCAGAAAAGATCTTCCCTGTTTAAATTTCACATGCTTTAATAGTAAACATATGTTTCTTCAATGCTGTTAAAAGGGCAGTATTTCTTGCAGTTAGAGATTGTTAAGAGGTTACAGAATAGCGCAACTATCCCTTGTCAAGGGGAACATTTTTCACTGGGGCCTGACTTACCCTTAATCCTACCTATACCTTGTGTTACTTCATAATTTGCTATAGCTGTAACTTATCTAGATTAGAAATTTCAAATCATGAAGTTACGATTATGGAGAATTTAACTGTATTCCATGTTGCTGACATAAATTACACCTCATTTCCTTTGTTGTTTATTTTCCAACACCAACATTTGAAGGAGAGCTTTTCAAAAACACAAAAAGCAGAAAAGGCTTTCCTGCATATGGTGTTACTTGAAAACCTGCCACTGCACTTAAATTTATGCTGCATCCCAACTCTCTGATACTTTCAATAGGCGTGGAAATCTGATCAATGGTTATGCTTTTAAAATCTCCCACAACTGGTTCTGGAAATTACTTTGCTGATAGTTAAGGAGAGCAGCCCAAAGGCTGGTGCTTGTTGTGATTCAGGAGAACAGGGGTCAGCTTCTGCCCACTCTCCCTGCCTTCCTGGCTGGCTTGCAGCCTATTCCTGGGGCCCTCCCGGGGACAGTGGCATCTTTGAAGTCGTATTCTCAGGGCTGTGGGCTGCCAGATTTTTTTGTAGTTAGCTTGGTGAAAGTGCAAGTGTGGTTATAGTTACACTACAGCTTACAGTTATAGTATAGCTTATTCGGGTTCCTGAATCAGAGCAGTCCAAGTCTATCCATAGAAAGCTGTTTTAACACAGTTTTATTCAGTAGAAATTTCTAGAGCAGAAGAGCTCCACTTTACTTCAATTTTCATACATAAAATAATACTCTTACCTCATACCAAGAGTTGCAAATTTACATTACAAAGCTTTTCACAGTAACCTCCTGTTGCTCATTCCCACAACTAAGCTGACTATGCGTGGATGATATTTGCATGGATCTGCCGTGAACGGATCTGGCTTCAAAACACCTTTTTACCTTTGATGAGTTATTTTTGAGACCAGTTTCCTGAGTAGATTCACAACATCACCCCATCATATCCGAAAGGGCACTTGAAGACCAAAGGGTAAGACAATCTGCAAGGAGATGTGGCAACGTTTAAGCCAGTTTGCTACCCAAAGCACTCAAGAACGGAGGGCCATGCTAATTAGTCTGCTGAAATTCATCATAGCAGGAAAACTGAACTGTTATAACAATCTCTCTCAATTCTCATTTAATGTAAAACTAGCTGTTAACATTTAAAATTTAGATGAGACACTGAAGAGAAAATATCCTAGATTTCCCTTCCTGTCCTGCTTTTCTGTCCAGTCTTACCTCACCATATCTTTCCAGAATCACTTCTAGCCAGATGCTGCTGATATAGCTTGTAAATGCTCCGCCTTCACGTGAAAAAAATCACCTCTCCTTTACAAGCCTCCCCCATTATCTCCCTCTCCCCATGGAGGTTGTCCACTGTCCTGCAAGAGTCCTCTATGCCATGGGCATCCACACACCAGCATCAGCCCAAATGACTCATTCAGCTCTGAAAAGGCCCCTCCTAATGTACCTACATGTTTCAACGTTACTTCATCCGGACAGATTAATTTCAGTCCAGTAAAATTCCCAGATTCCTTTCTTCTAAGGAGCACCAATACCATGTGCCCACAAGATAGTCTTTACGGTTTAAATCTCCCCTTCTCAAGGAAACTCTGTTCTGGTTACCCCTGCCCAAAAGGCTTGCATGTGTGTTCATTTTAGCTGCTCCTCCATGTTTTTTTATGAAACTGTTCATCATCTGCCGACAGGGTTTGATTTGCATCTTAACCAGGCAGTCCCCAACTGGCACTCCGGAATAACAGCTGAATCCCAAACACCAACATTGTTATTCAGATAACGCTAGCCCTTGGAGTTAAAATCAGGGCAGTCTGGACATACGTGTTATGAAGCGATAAACATTCTGACCTTTCACTGTTATTCACACTTGTTATTCAGCACTTTCTCCATTTCTGAAAATCTTCCATGCAGGAAAGCATTTTTGCTGCTTCCATTTTAACCATTCTACACTCCCACCCGCAAAAAAATCCAAAATTTAGATGGGTGTTAAGAAATAGTTGGGTTGGTTCTGCATAAACCCATGTACTTACCTACAGAACTTTTACTTTAAAAAAAAAAAAAAAAGGCATCTTTACATGGAGGGAAAGGCAACGCTTGCTTTAAATATGCACACATAATATATTCCCTCGGCACTTAGCACTGTGCAAGAGAACTCTCTAAACAGAATTGCAAGAGAACTCTATAAAGCGAATCTGTTCTGGCACCTATTCCAGTTGTGCCCTTTCTCTTGGTCTAGAGAAAATTTACAGCGTGGAAACCTCTCCCTCTGTCTCTGCCTCGCTTACTCTTACAGAAAGTCAAAATATATACATTTTTCATTTCAAAAGTCTGGCAAAATAAAACCTGTTTTGCAAGTCCTTGATAATTTTTCTCAGACACCATGCGATTTCAGAACACAAACTGAGCTTTTGGGGGAAAAATTCTGAGGATTATATGTTTTACCAAAAGAATAATTAAACTTTCAGATGTGAAGCAATTACCAGGTAGGACACCTAGATCAAAAGAAATATCAAACGAGCAAAACAAAAATACCATAATTCCCTGAGAGCTCCCAGCTGCACTCAAAGCTCTGTTCAGCCAACATCTGGGCTTGAAGTGACAGCATCAAATCATTGCAAGCTCAAGTAAGGATGAAAACAGCTGATGAATACATCAGTGTCAATGTCTTACACAGAAAGGTAAACAGAAACCGCAACATAAAACCCTGTAGAGGCATCCTTTCCAAGGATCATTGGATGCCAGGATCAAGAAAAAAAAAAATACAGGACATCACTTCAGACTAATGTCAGATCACGTTAGCTGTAGGAAATTGTTTGCATTTTTCTACAGGTCAGAGCACTGCTGCTCACAATCTACTTAATTCTTTTCACAAATAAGGATACCGCATTCCTGGTTTAATGCCTCTTAATCTTTTTAATACCAAATTTGAGGTGTGCTATCACAGTTCTTTTGACGTATCTGTGAAAAATATTACACCTTTTGGTAACAACAGCAGGCTACCTTTCTTCCTCCATAAATGTCTTACAGCTGTCTCCACGCTAACTAGTTTTCATTTCATTAGCAGAGGCACCAAAAGACCTTTTCCTACCACAAACAATCATCCTGCAAGCTTCTTATTCTTGCTATCTGCCAATTTTGCCTTTTTCAAAGCTTTTTCCTGGAAACAACTCCTGTTGTTTGCCTTCCTGTTTTGCCACTTACCTGTTGCAATTATTTTTGCCTCAAAGGAAGGTTTTAAGTCAGATCTCAGGCAGTTAGGTCCTATGGTGGATAGGAGTCACATATACAGAGATTAGAAAAAGAGAACTTTTATCCCAGCTTCCCTTGAAAGGTCAGCTTTCAAATAAATTACAAATGTCACAGTTTTCTGTACTGCTCATTTTAAACTCAGTCATATTTTCAAAACTATCTATAAAACAAATATTTCATAAAGCAGATATTCCCTATGATGGATGATACGGATTGTGCCTGCTTTGCAAGAGATGCATGATGAGTGAAGGCCTGTCTGTGAGAAACCATTATGATGATCCATGGATACAAGGAAAGACATGCCCAGAAAATCTGATTTTCAGCTGCCAGCCATGCTATGCTGCCTCAGGAACTGACCTCCAGGCCACCATGCCCAGAAATATATACTGCTTTGGATGTAGGAGCTTAGGGCTTTAGGAGGAGCGAGCTAGTCCTGTAGAAGGCAACAGCACATAAACAACAGCCCATAAAACACATCAGGTGGAAGAAACCCGCTTCAGGAGAGGTTTTACTGTCTTAGATAGTCTGGAAGACACACATCCTTCACAGCTCAGGAATACACTTCCAGCATTAAGTCACTGCACACAAGACTACTAGCACATCACAGGCAGTTATACAGATCTTCCTTCCACGTGATGGTTCCATGATAAGTCTGTACTCAAGCTAGATTAACTATTGCAATGGGTAAGAGTCTACTGCCTAAACAAGAAGGGTCTGTGGAAGGACCTGTCTGCTTTCCTTGCAAGGCTGCCCTGCCACCCGTGCCACCTCCAGTGCTTCCTGACCACTGTGGAGACACTGACAACAGGGAGAGTACAGCTGCACCAAGTGAAATTGAAATCATTTTTAGAAACATGGAACTAATTGGAATTCCATCTGGTGATAAATCATTAACCCATATCTGAATAAACTACACTCACAAAATCTAAGTGTTCTCTAAATGAGAGCAGAATCTCATTTACCTTGTAACAAGGACACGGTTCCCTTTAGTTACGGGAAAGCATCTCCCCGAAGAAAATATACCAAAAAAAGCAAAAAAAAAAAAAAAAAACCCACCCTTTGTAACAACTTTCTGAAATATTTTTATGAAAGTTTCTCCACAGTTAAACAAATAAACTGTTCCTCACCGAATAGCTATATGTAAATTCATAACCTTGAGTCTTGTAGGGACACCTATCTAACAGAAAACAGAATTTGGTGTAATTTAGACACAGTTGTTTTCAGCTGAGGTGAACCTTCAGAAACACCTGGAAAACTCCTGATAAAAAGCATGGGAAAAAGGGAAGAAAGAGAGAAAATTATACCAGTATATACACATCCCAAATAACATTATGTAATCTGGCATTGCTAATTAGGTAGACCGTCAAACGTAAGTCAGACGCAAAACACTGGTCCCTTCAGCAAAAAACATAGATCAAATTTTGAATCATGCATCTTCATATCTGAGAGGTATGGTGCTAGGAGCTGAGCAATACAATGCTGTAATTACTTTAAATCTTTTATATAACTTCTAGTATATGTGAATTTGATAAGCTCAAGTAATTCACAGATGTTTCTTCAAGACTGCATACAACTCCCCTGGCTTAAGGCTCACAGAAGGACCACATAAAAGGATGAGGCTGTGACAAGCCCCTTACAGTCAGAGTTTAAGCCCCTTCTAGGGTCCCTAAAACTTCCCAGGCTTATTTGCATGAATAATATCTCACCGAGTTTTTCTTGCGTCTTTCTCTAATTTTTATGTTGCTGATGCATAACCCACTATATGTGCTATTTCACAGGCACAGCTAGACTCCCTGATATTAACAGAGCACTGGAAGCTCCCTGGCAAGAAGCTTTCCCTTTGGCTGCCATGCTATTTAACGTTTACATATACATGTACACTGTTTGACAACTTGAGCTCACTTTTAATCCAACACCTTAATTCTTTCTGTTCAAAAACTGGCTCATCTATATGATACATAAGATTCAGTCTTTTACAGCGCATCTGTGAAACTGCATTTCTACATATATTCTCTCTGTCCATTGATTTTTTGGTACCATTTTGCTGATGCAGTTGGTATTGCCTCCAGTGTAACATGGAGGGTTGTCAACATATATGGTCCAATGACTTGTCCTCCACTTTCTCAGCCTCTAGGCCACACCAGGCGAACGGTTTCAGGTCACGCTAGTGAAACATATACTTGCATACTTCACTGATTCTCCCTCCTTAAGGAATATGTGCCATGGTCACTCATCAGTTTTTCCTTTTAATATAATTAGGAAAAAGCTTATCTTATTATCATCCATGTGAATATCCAGAAAGCTTCAATGACCCAATGGAAGTTTTTTCTGGACCCATTTATCTTCAGATTAAAATTAAATCATTAAGTAAGAATTAAAATGGAACCAAGTATCACTAACATTAGGAAAAATAAATTTTAAATATTCTTTTAAAAGAAAGCCAAATAGATTATTGAAAAGGAAATATTAAATGGAGAAAAGTCTTTACAGAAAGACAAATTCTGAAAGTGTAGAAACGATGCAATAGGATTCTACACAACTGACTGCTCATTTCTGTCACGTTCCTCAATGCCTCTCCCAACACAGATTACAAACAAACATGGTCGGTAAATGCTCTGTGTTCATGATGAAAACGCGTGCCCATACTCCACTTCATGTACTGCCTACGTCATCTGACAGCGTAACATCACACACGTATTCAACCAGACCTATCCTGTGGTTCACTCTCTAGTAAGCAACACTAAGACCTCTGCCCCATCTTAATATGCAAAACAGCACAGCATCAAGATGACCTAATCAAACACTGTACACAAAGATATAATGAACTAAAATACTTCCTGTATATACCTATCTGCCAAACACTCTTTTTAAGTTAACCCCAATTTCTAGGGGTTGCAACTAACCAAACCATTGGCTCAACCTCCAGAAAACTGGGAAATCTAGATATACGGATGAGGAAGTGCCTATCAGCAATATTTCACTGCTTCCAAGAAGGGAATGAATTCAAAGGAAGCATGTTAACCAAGCAAAACTTCCATGGGGAGTTTGGAAAGAAGGAGACACAAAAGAAACCAAACCAATGTTTCATCTTCAGCAGACAAGAAAAGATCTCCACATCTTTCACCAACAGTCACAAATTCAGTCCATATCTCAGCACCGTGGAGGTAACCAGCAAGCGCCCTCTGTGCTCGAGGTACAGTTCAGTACTGTTGAGATTGGGAGAAGGCCAAGCATGGAAAATGCCTGTACCCTCACCATTGAGGAATGCACATTTTATGGGGCATAAATTATGCCCTAGGGTCATTATCTCAGTTCGGAGGCTGAACAAGGAGGTTCCCCATCTGCATCCCTGCTGCTTCCCGCCAACAGACTTCTCATATTTCAAGAATCAGCTGTGTATTAGCTCAACTCTACTTATTGCTTAGGTGCTGCCCAAGTTACTCAGCCTCCTCACAATCCTTAGAGTGTGGCTGTCCCTCAGTGCAGTCAGTGGCACACAGGACAGCAGCAGCCTTTACTGTAAAGGAGCCTCCTACATCCACCTACAGAGAGCAGAAACCTCTCCCATTTCTTTTCTTTTGCCTAGAGCAGAGCTCCTAACACAGCTAGAGCAAGCTGTATTCAAGAGATATAACGAACACCACATTCATCTCCTCATTAGCAAACAGAAACAGAAGCATTTCATTACCTCCTGTTGCAAAACGTAACAATGTTTTTAATTCATTAGCTAGCAAACAGACAATGTTTCTCTCACGACAGCTCTGGACCACTATTCTCCCTACCCACCAGCAAGTATTGAGAGTGAGAAACTTATTTATAGCTTGAAGTCACAGGCTCCAATACCTATCTACCTCTGCGATTTTCTTTAATCATCATCAGAAACAGAGCAAGTCAGCTGCTCCTCAATGACTCTCAGTTTAGTCATCGATAAAAGTGCTAGAGAGAACACAGGCAAGTTCAAGGAAGGAGCTCGCACGTAACAGACAAAGAGGCTACACAGGAACGCTTTCATGAGAAGCTAACTGGTGAGACATACGGGAAATGTGGAAAAGTGACCATCTTCCTATTGCTGCCCATTTGACCACGATACCAACCCTCTTACTGTTTGCGATGAAAGCCTCTCCTTTGCAACCGAGACATTTACACGAATAATTTTAAGATGCCAGTGTCTACGCAGCCATAGATCCAAGTAAGCACAGCTATCTTAGAGAATATCAGCAAATCACCAAACATTTAGGTCTCATGATATTAATGAGGTTTGTAGCCAAAATACACAACAGCTTCACATCTAGTATTTGCCACAGACCTGCTCCTACATTTGCATACACAGGAAACCAAAAATAAAAGACACAGGGATACTATCACATGACTTAGTTCACTCTCTGTTTCTGTGTTTACTAAGATTTGTGACATCTGAACTCTAACCACAAATATTTTTATGGTCAACATCACATCTTTCAAACTGCCATTAGTCTCCCAAACTCATTTACATTATCATGGACTTGAGACTACAGGTGACAGTGACAGGACAACTTCTGAGCATTATGTATCATAAGGGAGGTTAAAAAAAGTTTATAAAGAAAAGTTGACTACTGCTTTAATTATTTCATGAAACATTTCACAACTTACTTGACAAATAAAACGGAGGGCAGGGGAATCAACAGAAGTGACAAAGTCACAAGTCAATTTCAGAAGCGCCACGCATATTAAAACTCACCGAAAGTTACATTTGACAGTGAGAATTAGACATCTTCAGGACTTTTGAAATTTTTACCTTGCATTTCTGTGTACTCAGACCAGCTGTTCCAGCAGTCGGGTTTTTTTGCTGACCTCAGGCTGCTGTCAGGCCACCTGGGGAGGTTCCCAGTTGTTTGCATTTCTTTTGCCATCAAGAGTCAGGGTGCCACTGTTTATGGTCCATCTGCCTTTTTTTTTTTTTTTTCCTGTGGATGAAGGAAACACTCTTTGTTAAACTTTCTATTTTCTCATATAAGCTAATATATTATCCAACCAGATTACAAAAACAAACTGATGTTTGTACATGCTTCATGTTCATGACCAAATGATCTACATCCTGCAGGTTCCACTGGCACAATATAAGCTTTGTATCACAGACAACCATGTGAGGTCCTTGGACATTTTTATTCTCAATGAATCAGGCACAAATTTCACGTACTACTTCCTTCCCTTATTCAATGTTGATAACAGAATAAGCTACCAGTCAGCTCAGCTATATGACGGAAAGAACATTTAATTGTCTTTACTTCCTGAATCATATGAGAAATTGACATAAACCCCAAGTATATTCTATATTTACTTACACACACACACACACAAAAAAGAACACACACTTATTTATACGGAAAACATTTACATGTTGAAGGCATCTCACTGACATCATTTAAATTATTTATGTAAATAAACAGTTTTGTAACTTATCACAATAACAAGCTTCCTCATGAGGTAACACTGGAGAATTTAAACACTAATTGAGAATTTAATCAAAAAATTCATCAAAATCATTTATTAAAAAAAAAACAACAAATCTATTCAAGTGTGTCTGAGTTTTTGCAAACCAGTCACAACACAGAAACATGCCCAGTGCTGCACATACATGGATGCAACCAAGTCCGAAGGTGTGATTACTGAGCCTCAACAGCAACAAAGCTGCCAGGCTATGCAAAGTGGAGAGGGAGAGAAGATAAATACTCTTGCTACGTTTACGCCGAGCTCTACAGGAACATTTGGTGCGTTGTGTATGTAGCACAAGCGAAGCATGATGATGATGATGACAGGCAGCACTTAAGGAATTGCAGTTCTCTTTTTCAACTCAGAGAGCATTAGAAGAACACTTAACCCAACTGATGGGATTAGCTTGCCAAGATGGTTGCCTATCAGAGAGAAACTTATGGTTATTATGAGTTTATGCAGTAATTCCAGTATCTTTGGAGGGCTACTAGCAAACACAGGTTAAACTCTTGTTCTGCATGGAAAGCCTTATACTTTTCTCGTGGAATTAGCCATTTGCCTGAAGCTGAGCACGTGCACACATTTTGCAGGCAAGTCTTAGGTGCTGTCTTTGAAAAGCAGGGCGTCTGTGATGCGCTTCTGCTATTATCAGCAAACGTTACAAAATGATGATCTTCGTTATATGATCACATTCTTTGCAAAGTTAAAAAGATTACTACATGTCACACGTATATTCACAGAACAGAGCAACTCCTCTTGCGCATTATGCTGTATTATAAGACAGACCATATACCTTTCCACTCACCCAGATGCGTAAGTGTTAAAATGAAGAACGCTCTTTTAAGAGATAAATGTAAGCAGACAGAGAAAACGTTGCTGTGCGAACCTTGCTTTTGCCTGACTTTTCATCCTCACCTTTAACACCGCACCTACAATACGTGAAAGTTTCCCACTGAAACAGTACCAACCTCATCTTGCTTTTGTAAACAACATTAAAGTCAGGTTCAGTGCCTCAAGAAATTCATTAAGACTCACTGACCTCTTGAACAGCACCAGGATCTACTTAAACGTTAGAGAACAAATAAAAAATAACCATTTATAAAGAGGAAAGGAAATAACATGGACTCTTAAGAAAAGAATAGGAATTTCAGAGATTATGCTACTCAAAAGGGATCTGTGTTCTTGCAACAAACTGATAAAACTCCTTGATGATGCAGTAAGATCATATTTGGAGACTGACAATTCAGTCACTGGGGAGGGGCTGGCCATGCTCCATAGGTGAGTGCTTTGAAGGTAGAACCTACCTTACAAAGGAGAGAAAAGGAACAGAGAGATCAAGAAAAAAATTGGAGCTATGCCAAGAATGCTTAAGGAGACTGCAGGAGGAGAGAGGGCTCCACAGAAAAAAATATCAATGTACCAGGCCTTCACAACTTCCTCCAAGCACCTGGACATGGACCAACTGTCCTTAACATGCACCTACTCCAATGTCATAGGACAGAGGAACACAGTGAAGTGAAAACATCCTTTTTTTCCCCCCTAACAAAGCAACAGTCTGGATGTGGAAGACACCTATCTTCAGTGGACTTCAACACAGCTGTTGGGCTCTGTGCAGTGCAGACATCACCAGCACTAGCGGGTACTGCTCTTTAAAAATCTGACCTTGTGTGTTTTGTAATGAGAAAGTTTCCACTGACTTTGTTTCTCTGTTAGTCATTAAATGTTGACACTGGCCCTTGGCAAATCAGGTACTGTACTAATACCTAAACAGGTACCGTACCAATGGTAAATAGCAACATCCTACTACCTGTTGCTACTTTAACCGTTGTTTAAGAGCACTACCACCAATCCTTTAACACCACACCCCACTAACCATCATCATTACCCTGTTTTTCCATCCACCCTTGACTGACCTTCATTCATCTGATGAAGATGATGATGACAAAAACTTAATCATTCAAAAAGAAACAGCAAGAATACACACATGCTCACTAACCAACTGCTGCTGGGTGCTCAGCCTTGCTGCTAAGTGGCTGAGATCTTTTGGAGTAAATATCTGTTCATAAAAGCCAGTATTTCCTTCCAGCTGATGATCTGGACAACTCTGCACCTGCCAGTCCATCCTCCATGGCACATATACTGTCTCTGTGTATTTAAACCCTATGCATCTCTTAAGCCCTTGCATGGATGCCACTTCTCTTGCATCAGTTCTCGGGGGGCAATTTCTTCCATCAAACTGCTAATGATCAACTTGCATCTATCATACTGCTAACCACTGTGCTTTTCAGGAACACATCCTCAATGGCAGTGCAGTACAGCAAGCAGCACTTATGATACCTGCCTCTGCACTCATTCCACAGCTCCGGAAATGAAGGCAAAAAAGTCTTAAACGGGTCTGCTGCATTTTAACGGCAAACCTTTCTTCTGGACGTGGTTTCCTTCACATTAACCCACCCACTGCTGACTCCTCATATCTCTGGATTAGTGTCTAGAGAAAGGAAGAAGATAATTCCACGTGTGTTCATGTTCTCTTTGAAAAGCTACATTATTCCTTCCCCAAATACCAGCTTCATTAGCAAAGAGAAGTACATTCCATGTTTAAGCTGATGAGCAGGTTAGTCTACAAAACCCAGCACGTGTCTACTTGTGAAAAACAAGCAACCTCATCTCCTGAAAGGCAGATATTGACAGTTCACCTCCAAAAATGAATTTGTTGATCACAGTCTCTTCCAGGTTTGTAGCGCTCCGTGCAGCTCTCCCCAGCATGCTAAAATGGGGCAGAAGCTTGCCTGCCAGCAATGAAACCCACTTGTCAGCAATGCTGTGTTCTCTAATTGTCCTGCTGAACACTGAGCACAGTGGCACCACACTTCTCATCCTTCTTAGTCTACAGTTTACAAAGTAGTTTCTTATCTCAACCAGCAACTTCACCTGAAGTTATGGATGCTTAATACTCACAAAAGTGAGTTCTTCAAATACTGGAACGCAGCTTTTGATGATGCACTTTTTAGTAATGCACAGTTTGTCCTCATCAAAAATCTCATAAGCTTGTTTCAGAATGTGCATTACACATCATCTCCGGAGAAAAGAAAGTCTTTCTGGTCCACTTGCCATTTGGAATTTATATTCATCAGGTGAACAACTTCTTTACTTCAAATTTCCAATCAGTTCGTCACAAAATTATGTTAACTGATGAGGGACCAAGGAATTTATTTGGTAACAAAAAAATAAGGATTTTGTTAGTTAATAATTAGTAGGAAAATTATTTTATTTTAGAAAAAAACTTCCAGGTTCAATATTTCCCAAAGGCACTTCACATTTGGATATAAAACGTATTTCCATTGGTATTTTAGTTTTGCCTTAATGTTTTATGGTATGTCAATAAGGTCAAAGTCAAGTCTCTGGCGTTTTAAACAAAGCAAGCTTGTAGATAATTCCATTCCCAGCATGGAAATAACATTTTGACATTTAATAGAAATGAATGACACTGAATCTGTCTTCAGAATTGTGGTCTTTATCAGTCTGCAGCTACACACTTTTTTTTTTTTTTTTAAACTAGGACTATACAAGGCAGTATTTTCTACAAGCATTTTTAAATTCACTTTTGAGGATAACTTCAAGGAAGAGGGAAAAAAACTTCTGCTGTCTATGAGTACAAAATCTTATTTGGTGAAATAACTAAGTATTTTCAGAAGTATTTGTCCTTATGTAGAGATGAACAGAAAGCGGTTGTCATCTAACAACACAGTACAGTAGTTCTCATTATTTCAACTAATAGTGAAATAAAGCAACAGTACAATTCCTGCAACAGAGGGTCAAGGCACTCATAGTGGCAACGATGCTAGTGCCTGCCAAATTTATAATCATCTTACTCACGGGTGCCCAAACCTGGCAGCTCTCTAAAGCTTAAGATTTAACATCTGGTCTAAGATGTACCTTTTGGTTTCCCACTCTCTTAAATAAAGCTGGAAGAAGTGAGGCAAAGGGGTGAAAAGACCAAAGAAAGTCAAGGGGGGGGGAAAAAAGGGACAAAAGGGCACAACTGTATGTGCAGACAAAAGAAACATAAGGCAACATGGGCAAACAGCCGAGGTGAAGAGATGGGAAATTTTCCTTTAAGCACGCAGTTTCTCGTTCATGAATTCACTGGACTACTACAAAAAACATAGAAGTGCAAACTACTTCCAATTTGTGAGGGGAATTCTAATCGCACACTCTCTTGAAACTTTCAGACACACAAGGTTTAGCATACACACAGATTTTGGAGTACATCTCTTAATTTTCTCCCAATGGTATTTGCCACATCTTTGCAACAGACTCGAGGTGTTCTGCAAATGGAGCACCCTATTGCTACCCTGCTAGCAGCGCTTGGGCGAGCCACTTCTAAGCTACCTTCTGTTCTGCTGGGCACGAAGCGGCTTGGGAACTCCTGATGCTTCCTAAATATCAATGGTAAGATAGGGATCTTCTGTGGTTGTGCACAGGATTGCACAGCATCTTTCAGGAAGTCTGCAGCACCTGAACCTCCTATTAAAATGCTGTATGCTTCATTTCAGACTTCATCAGCCTGTTATTTGCAACTGTTTGGCATCAACTCTCTTACAATAACAGAAGATAAGCGTGCTTAGCCTATTTGTAGACCTCCCTCAAGTCTGACTAGAACCAAAAGTCTTAGAAAGTTTGAACAGTCAGAGAAAACGAAAGTCTAGTGAGAAATAAACGGCTGGAGTCTAGGGGGAAAAAACTCCTGAACGCTTCTCTTCCAGACCATAAAATGACTAGTTTGCAATGGGGTGGAGAAGAACATCTTTTGCAATGTTCTCCTTTTGTAAATACAGTAACATTATTTATAATGCTTAGAATATTATAAATTTTGCAAGTCTGTTTACCGCAAATATCTATTAAGGCTTCCTAATTTCCATGGTATAGTCCTCACTGTTGTAAGCCAAAGCTCCTGTAAAACAGAGTAAAGTTAAGCCATGCTCCAGGTATGCCTACTGCAGAAAAAACAAAACAAAACAAACAAAAAATAAATTTAAAAAAGGAAGAAAATTTAAAGAAGGTCATCTTTTTACCAGAAAAATTGGACAGGTCTTAAGACAGAACTCTTCCTGTGGCAGTATTTCTCATCCTATTCAACAGCCATCTTAAAATACTGAGCCCTAAAGCCACCACCATTTAAAATAGGGAAAAAATGTTACTATGTATTTGCTGGAAGTAAAGCTGATTTAAAATTTCAGTAAAACCTCCATTCTGCCAGCCACCTACAAAGCTGGAAACCAGGTTCCCGCAGTGCCCATAACCTTGAACACCCTGATGGCCCAGGAAGCCTGCTCCCTACGGAACGGCTTAAAACAAAAAATTGTTTTTCCTTCAGTTGAATTGTTCATTGAGTTTCTCCTCACAAATATTTAAGCTACATTAAAAATATTATTTTTATAAATATTTGGTCTAACTTGGTACCAAAATAAATCCTTTTTCCAACCTTCATATCTCCCTCCCCCCACCACCAGTTTGGGAGAATATTTTCCTCCCCATGAAAAGCGCATGGGAGTGAAAATCTCTTTTCTAGCCAACACCATCTGGAGGTAAAGCTTAAAACGTTGAGAGGGCAGGAGGGGAACGGCAGTAGGCCAACAAGTAGATGGGGAAGGATGATGCTGACTTGTTAGAATTCAGCATGCTTCTAAAGAGATAGAAGAGAATTCAAGGAGATAATGTATAAATGCAGTAAAAAGCAACAACAAGCAGAGACAGTCTACTGCTACAGAAGATCAAAAAAACAACTGCAGGCATCAGGGGGAAAAAGAGAATCAAAAAAAGGTTCTGTACTTCCAGTTGGAAAATGGAACAATTTGGGAAAGGAGGTTGCTGAAAAGCCAAAACTTGATACAACACCTATAAAAAGCACTTTATACGTAAATTCAGCCAATGCCTCTATATCAGCAGTTCTCAGACTTATTTGGACTGAGGCCCTATCCAACAGCAGATGGTATTTCTAGACCCCAACACCTTGTCATTAGTTAAAAGAAGCTCGAAGCAGCTGAACACGTGAGACACTTGGTGAGGAATCGCTGCTCCTGGTGCTCTGGAAGGTTCTTTTCCTTCCCATTTTGACTTTATACACTGGAACAATAACATGCAGAAAATAATAATAAATAAGTGCAGAAAAGGTGTTTGCAGTGTAAAGCTGCTCCGCAACTACTATAATTGGTCCAAGCAGTATTTCCTCAGTTCAGGGGACGGCATGCAGCAGTTACAGCCACTTCCATCATTACCACGGAGAGCTAAAAGGGCCAGGGTGTCATCCTTCTCACATGAGCACGCAGGTAGAACGTATAATGTGACACTCCCAGGTTCATAAACGCACTTGATACATGCCAGAGAAAGATGCCAAGAAACCTACAACGACTTCCTTCACCAAACTCCAGGACCTGACCCATGAGAAACATTTAGCTATTTTTCTCCATATCATTTGATTGTTCTATACTACAGAAATAAGAGAGATCACTGTGCCATGCATCAGATTTGGGGTGTTAAAAGCATAATGAAGCCTACGGAGCTTGCCAACATAAACTTCATCCCTCTCGCTCTTCACACTGGAATCCATCCAGGGCATAACAAGTTAAAGACAGAAAACTGTACAACTTCCAACTAAGAAGAGTAAATTCGCTTTATCTCTGAAGTTATGCAAACTGCAGTATTAACTGAATCACTGGAACTCATAAGGAAAATATATAGACTACTTGGGAGGAATTTAACTAGGCACGTGGTCCACTATCAGTGTCCAGATTCAAAAACAGGCAAGCATAAAAGCCATTAGTTAGAAAAACACTTGAAATTCTGTTACAGAAGTATGAATCCTAACTGCAGAAGGGGGGAAGAAAGAAAAGAAAAAAAAAGTAAAACCTGCCAATATCAACATTGTATGCACTGAACCACAGGATATAGCAGAAACGTTCCACCAGCTCTTCTCACCAATATCAACCACACATTCCTTCCAAATCAAAAAAAGGATTTTTACATCTTGAAAGTATTACTAAGATGTAGGACAGAGTAGCCGAGAGTGCTTTACAGGCTTCACCACAGTCAGCTGTGCCATGCACCACAGAAGATACTTCTATGTTTAATTCAACAATTATTTTTACCTTTTTGAATTTATTATACATGGCAAAGCCTCCACAAACACATGCTGGTGCCACAGTAAAGATAAAAGAAACTGCTGAACATGCGGCAGAAACATTCTCAGGTAGACAGCTGGGGAAAGCAGCTGGCACTAAAATAAGATGGATTGAGTCTTTAGTAATCATTTATCCATCAAGAAACACACAATCAGTATGTTTACCCCCAAAATCGGGGCCTCTTCTACCAGCGCGTTTACAAATGCAGTCATTTCTTCGTCTGTGCTCAGAAGAGGGGCACACAAACCACTCCAGTGCTGCTGCTACAGGAAGGATAACTTCCCACAAACCTGAAAGTCTAAGTAAGAAGAAAGGTGGGTTCATGTCTAGGAACAGTTGAAGAAGGAGCAGCTCATTACCCAGGCTTGCTCTCTGCCCTTTTCTTTCTCAGGTCTTCCTTCCTGTTTCCTTATCTTGTTTGCCTTCCCTTTGCTAGATGGGAAGCTATGACTCCAGAGTTTTAATATTAGCTTTAAATCTAGCTTCAAATTATTAATATTTCGTTCTTATAATCAATATTTGTATGATCCAGCATACAAAATTTAAGCTCGGTCTGTTATACTACAGGTGGTGATTTGGAGCTTGCAATTTTCACATAGAGCAGAGTTGTTTTGCACTATGACTTTTGTCACGAAAAATTGAAAAAATTAACCCAATCCCATGAAATTGCTTCTCCTGGCAAAGAGATAGCACTGTTCACTCAATTCAAATCCAGCACCTTGTAAAACCACGGGATCAAGAAACTCCAAGCAGATGCGTAAATACATAAACCCAGTCATTGACATCACAGGTCTTAACAAGGCCAGGGAGATGCCTGTATTTCAGAGCAACATATCCAATGCCAGGTGGAAACACCAGGTCAATGTCACAGAGATTGCAAAATTCATCACTTTTCATTTCAACTCCCTTAAGAGTTTCCAGGGTCAAATAATCCCCAGCTTCCACTCCCACGCCTTACCCCAGGAAAACAAACCCTTGGAAGTAAAGTTCCTTACTGGAGCTTATCTAAGCTATGAGAACTCAACAGCAGATGCAGGGCAACACTGTGCTCATCAGAGCTCCTCTTCGACAGGTTAATATAGCCCTTACCTAACAAAGGCTTTAAGCTGAAAGGGCTACAACCTAAAGCATCAGAGTTTAAGGATGAAGCTAAGGTGAGAATTTAAGACAGGCTAGCTCTCAAGTCTGAAACTACAAGATACCACACCAGCAAAATTCAAATGAAGTCCACACGTGCCACTTTTAATTTGCTAACTCATATGATTTCAGTCTCCTGCTCCTGAGAAGGTAATATGCCTGTGCCCCCGTTCTGTCACTCCAGGTTTCACTGGTTTGCATAGTTTTGCCGCCTTGATTCTTGGAGAGAGGAGGAAAAAGAAAAATCAAAAGCTGGCTTGAAAAATTAAAAATAAAAAATGTACTATTAAATAAAAGGTTAACACAAACTCCTGGGGATTTTTGCTTTTCTTGGTAGGAGTCATTATCTCTTCACAAAAAATTACAACAGCAGAAAGAAGACAAGGTGCTTTGTTTCACAAAACACATGGTTGAAGATTACAAAACTGCATTGATTTATTTCTTATCTAGACAGATGTTTCTGTAATTAAGATTAGCGATACAAACAACGTTCAAAGCTCCTGTCTCCCAACCATTTTACTCAGTAATTCCACCGCGTTTGACAGCCTAATGTTCCAGCAAACACGTCACCAAGTTCGTAACGTTCTAGTGGCAGACACAGCCCTGTCGTCTTAGCGTCCTAATCCAGCTGCACAACTGACATACTGAATATCCAGATCAGAACAATTCAGAGGACACAGCAAATCATAAATACAATATGTATAATCAATCAAGTTTAGAACAGTATCTCTATATACTAACAGCTTGTTTTTGTTCAAAAACCAAGAGTAGCTTACTCTATTATTCTATGACAACAGAAAGATTTTAGCCGGCTAGAGTGTTATAACAACCTAAGTTATTTTTCACAAAATCGCAAAGGACACTTACTAAAACTATAGGAAACACTTTTATCAAAAACACATTTTAAAATGTTTAATCCTTGAATTAAACAAAAGAAATTCATTTGAGGTTACTTGTCACTAGAGTTTTGTGACCAATTGTGACCGCTTGGTTCAGTAGTCAAACCAGGAGGGTGCAGGGCAGTGAAATCATTTTGTTTCAGCATCACACAAAGCAAATGTTTTTCAGTTTTAGCTCACAGCAAAAAAGGAAAATATTTTGTTTTGGGTTGAAATATGAAATTTGAGGGGGATGTTTTTTCTCTTTCTTAAAATTATGCTTACCACAGTTTTCTAGATAAAATATCACTTAGAAGAATCAGTGTTCTCATTTCCTCATTGCTGTCACTCTGACTGTAGGTGAGACCACCTCCAAGTTTCACTAAAATCCATAGACAGTTTTGCTGACTTGAAAGTGCATCTTTTGGCAGCAAATCCCCATACTAATTGTTTTGCTTGGCTTTACTTGTCAGCTTGTGCTAGGGAGTCATAAATACCCAGTGACAGTATGTCAACCAAATTCACTGCAGGCAACACACATGCAGATAACTCCATTAGCATGATGCTTTATGTCATCTATGGACTCAACCTGCTAATGTGTAAGCCAGGATATGGAGAAATAGCTTTTTTTTTCCCCTAGATTTAATTTGTTGCTTCATGTAACAAGGAGGAAACGAGAGGGGAATAAGGGAAGGAGCTCAATATTATTTTAAGTAGATATGTTGCAGATCAAATCTGTTCTACAGATATGCTGCATTCAAGGTAGGATTAAAAATATATATATATACACACTTTTTTTTTTTTAATACAAATTTACATATATGCTATTCGGTCCCAAGATTTTCACTGGGCAGTTCAGCAATTGTTATTCATCACCTCCCATTTCCTTTATGAAAAGCCTCTTTCCCTTTCTCACTGAAAATACAATAAATAAAGAGAAATACAAACCCAACAACAATCTTCTTCCCCTGCTAGAAGGCCAACAAAGCCAGGACAAAGATTTAATGCTCCAGAAAGCAAGCACTTAAATTCTTTCCTTTCTTGACATGATTTTGTAGTTCAGATGAGAAGGGCTAGAGAAGCGACCTAGAGGGGACAAGAAGATGGGGCTTGAAGCATCTGTACACAAGAGAAATCAGAAGCACAGGACAGATGTTGGGAACACATCTGCAGTGCAAAAGCAGCAATAAGATGAATTAGCACAAGGAACAGCAGGAGGAAGAAAAGAGACAAGAGCAATTTTGCAAGGAAGAGTAAAGAAAATACAAAGAAACAAAACACAAGGAAGGAGCAAATTTACAGGTAAAGACCTTGAGCGCGAGAAGAACCTGTTGAACAGAAAATAAAGTGAGGCCAGATCAACGAAAGAGATCCCCGAGCACAGTGATGGAGAGTAGAGCTGGCGGTGTCTCCTGCGGGGAAGTGCCAGGTGGTGGTGCGGTGCCAGGATAGCACAATGTTGCTGAGAGGCATGGAGGGGCTGACCAGGAGAAATCACCACCAGCAGAAATGCGTAAACTCTTTGATCCAAAAGCAGAGCCATGTCCCTTCTGGGATACAAAGGCAAGGGGGGGTGGGGGGGGTGGTCAACTGAACTGAGGAGTTGGTGATGATATGGAAGTGCTACTGTCTTTATGAGTGACACCACAACCTCCTTCCAGTCTTCAGATCCTGAAAGAGCCATCTTTTACCATGACGTACAAGTGATACCTGGCTCACCTGAGCTTAAAAAGTCAACATACACTTCAGGGAACTAGTCACTTTATATTCTGCTCACTTGGCCAAGTTCTGCTTTCAGAGAGCCATATTTCACTGACCTGAGCTCTCACTGCAGTTTCAACTCTCTGCTATTGAATACTTTCTACTATTTGACCCAAACGTTACCAGAGAAGGGATTTCCATGATTTGCCCCAGAAGTTATCGTAGCTCACAACACCCTCCGGATCCTTGTCAAAGGAAACCACTCTACGCAATTAAGATGGTAATGTTTGTGCGGAAACAGATGAAAACCATTTGTCACTTCTTTTCCTCTGGAATATTCATTGCTCCCAAGGAGTTTATCCATATACTCTATTTACAAGATAAAACACCTTCTCTCATTTTTTCAATACATATCATGAAAATATATTAGATTGCCAGAATTTATACAGAGATATTTGGCAGGCTTTTCAGGGCTGTCAAAGATAAATTGAATATGTAGTTCTCCTATACAGGATGAATTATCTGAATAAATGCATATTAGGAGAATTTGACTTCTTATCTATGCCTGATTCATTCTGCGGCAAAAATATATACACTCACAGCGATGTCAGTGAGGTTGCTGAACGTGTAATAGAAGAGAACATGTCCTTGGGCTGTTTCTGTAATGCTCATGATAGAACACTGACCAGTAACACCGATATATCAAAAACGAACAAAAAACACTGCTTGAAGTATAGGAAAGGGGGTAATTTATTTTTCTTGTTTCAGTTTTTCATTATACTTGGTTTTAGTTTTCTGTTTTACCTTGTAAAGCTTTAGCACAGGAAATGCATAAAACGAGCAATAAAAACTTCATCAATTGCATCTTACACAGCACTACAGAGCACTTTTCAATACCTCTCTAATTACTGAAATCCAGCACTAGATTTAGAAGGCAACTGGCTTCCTACTATTTTAAGGCATACATATGGCCAACAGGCCGCTACTCAGTACACAAGGCCAATGTCACAGCATTCACGCAGCGTGCACAAACCTATTTAGACAAGACAACTGATGTGTGCACATAATGATCTTTGTAAAACATTTGTCTCCTTAAGCTGGGAGGAACTACTTTGAAGGAGAATTTTGTGATGCTCTATTGATTTTTTCCCCCCCCTTTCAGTCAAAAGGAAAGCATAACCTGCAGCTACTGGTATCACATAGAGAAATGTTCAGTCTCACAAAGGAGAAATATTGCCATTCATATTGGAACAACTGTGAAGTCAACAGCAATTGACTGTTCATATCTTGACTGAAAAAAAAGTTGCAATTGAAAAGACTGTTCCCTTACCAAAAGGAGAGGGAGCAAAACAGCTTAATTCCAGCAGAGCAGTTGGAAAATGGTGGCAACTGCTTTGCTTCCCTAGAAGACGTATCAAGTGTTTGAAAATTCTGTCAAGGGAAGAGGTCATGTATGGTTCTCCCGTATCCATGTAATGACACGGTTAACAGATGCAGATTAACACTGAACTCTTCCACATGTCCACCTTAGAGATATGTCATGCAATTAATAGAGTAGATTCTACTTCTGTCGAGAAGAGAGATTTTCCTTGAGCATGATCATCTTTTTTTTTTTTTTTTTAGCTTTTCAATTGCAAAAGATGTAAGAGATTTATGCCTAACTCTATAAAAAAAATGGAAGCGTGGATGTGAAGATGTTTTTAAAGACAATCTCTGACCACTCAGGAGTAGATGAGATCTTTCTAAGAGATGAGTGAAATCTAGAGCCACCCATTCAAAGGAAAACTAACACCAGGAAGAGATCAGCAGTGAAAGCGTACTGATACTTAGAGAAGCCACTCGGACTCCAGTACCTGTGGAAAAATATACTTCAAAACATTTGCAACAAATTGGAGAAATGGTCTGGAAAAAAAATTAGACTTCATTCAATAAAGACAAGTGCAAGCTCTACCCTTCAGGCTAGGGAACAATCCTGCAGAAAACGATCTGTCAGCTATATCAGACTGCAAGCTGAAGTCATTCTCATGGAAAAGGCCAATACCTTACCACATTCATAAATAAAAGCACACAATTTATTCTTCTGCACCTAAGCCCTCTAACATCCTAACTACAGAATATTGTCAAGCTTTGGGCACCACACTTTGAAAATGGTCAAAATTATACAAACTCCAGAAGGTAACACAGATCTAGGAAACCCAGCCTCAAGAGAAAAACTGAACAAAATTAGGGATGTTTAGCACAAAGGAGAGAAGCCTGCAGAAAAATACGGTAAGACCTTTCAAGCACATCAACAGCTGTTTCAAAGAGGGAGGGAATAATCTGTTCTCCATAACCAAGAGGTTATACCCAGGACTGAAGTAATAGGTTTAAATTGCAAATTCAGATTTGATAATGAAAAGTTCTGAATGAGTATAGATAGCAAAGCACTAGACAGATCTGTTTTCAGATTGTGAGACTATCTTCAGATTTCCTGGAGAATAATCTGTGTGCTTTCGCAGCAGAGCATCACGGTACGTCCTCAGCAACACACTGTAAACATGCAGGAGCTCTGACCAGGCATCCTGTGTCAGGAAAATGTCTGCAGTCCACAAAAGCGGCCTGAATGAAAAGCAGTGACAGGAAAAATGATAGGTAGCTGGCAACACTCAGGCAGAGGCTAGCCCAAACCTCAGTGTTTCAGAAGCCAAAAGAGCTTTGAGCAAGCAACTCACCAGTCAGGACACAGCCAGCTTGGCCTTATCTTCCAGTGGAAAGACTGAGAAAACAGATGGAGCTGAACAGAAGATGACATCTCTGATTCTATGCCTGCTCGTCCAGCATTAAGACAAGGCTCAAACATCTGACTGCACCTTCCATTAAAACACACAACAATCATGCATGCTGGAAACTGCAAAAATTAAAAGTCAGAGCTCCAAAATTTATTTGAATTTCAATCACTTGCCAAGACTTACCCATGTATTCACCGAATTAAGTTTTCTATTCCTGTTGAAGTTGGAAAGACAAAGTATATTCCAGCTACCTACTGAGGCACTGGCTAAAGAAAGTCAGTGGTGATCATATACTGGCCATTACAGGTAATAGCATCCTTGATCGAATAAAATTCGGTCCTTATTCCATATGACAAAGATATAGAGAATTTGTTGCCAGTGTCTTATATCCAATATAAAATAAGACACCAAATGGCTGTTTAGCTGATATTTTATAAAAATATAAAATGCCTAAAGAAACTGGTTATATTAGAGAGTCACCTTACACCTTGAAAGTTACTATAGACTTAGTCACCTTTGTCACCGTCATTGAAAGTCACCTTAGAACTGTCCGGCAGTAAAGCAACAGGGAGAAATAGCAGCAACTTATATAGAGTGAAATCAAGTAGAAGCCTTAAAAACCCCAGGAGACAAAGGTTCTTTACCTGCAACACTTTCACCAAGTCTTTAATGTTCAGCTCTCTTCCCCTCTCTGTAAAAATAAACATAGCTGTGATTATCTGACTGTCTGAAAGGGTGATCATGAGAGTTAGCTATAGACTGAAAAGCACCCTGAATGTGTTGAATATCATTTCAGGAAACAAGAATTATTAAATTGATAAAAGAGCAAAGTAACTTAAGATCATCATAATTTGCCAAGGATCACCAAAATCACACTAGGGCAAATTATCTCTTTCAGAAAGAATTCCTATCATAAATTCCAAAGCAAGGCCTCAAGTTTACCTACACTCAATATGACTTTCTCTGCCATTAGAAGAAAGAGCAGCCTAACTTCCTTTTCTTCTCCAAAAGCTCAACCTGTGGGATTTTAAAAGCAAGTAAAACTAGAGGAGCCACTAGAATACTTCTGGCATGAGTTTGCCAGAGTAATAGTTTATATGAAACCTCAAGCAATACCTTTTCTTCTGAGGGAAGCAATACAGTCACTCAGATGCCTACAGAAATGCTCTACTGCTTTAAAGAGAGTACAATTTTGTTCACATTTAGAAAAATGCCGTTAGGGTTTTTTTTTTTTCCCATCTTTGCTTTCTTTTTAAATAACAATGTGGATGAGATAATACACGAAGGTGCTGCCATCATCAGTAAACATTCCCTATGGCAGCCAGGGCCTGCCTGCTTTGAGCACATGCATTTTGGAGCTTAGCTAGCACAGTAAGCTTTCTCAGAGCACAACTGCACCCATCAACACCACCTACCCACTTCCAGTCATTATTAGCCTCCAGGTAACTAGCTGCCAGCATGAGTGGACCAAACAGAGCTTTTCTACCAGAAAATGACTTGATGTGATGGGTCTGCCAATGAGGAAACCTGAAAAAGTCCTCCCCTTTCTTCCATTCCTCCTGCAATCCTACTGGAAGTGGGAGGACAATACCATTATAACAAATGAATCACCAACAGCACCTGAAAATAAATCTCAGTGGGCTACACAGGCTGTGATTTTTCCCTAGAATACAATTATAAGCTTTCAGTACAATGTAACATCAAAAAGTCAGGATAATCTGCAGGCCCATCAAGAATCTTCCCTCTTTCTTAGAGCACTGCTTTGTCCAGAAAGAGCAGAAGACATCATCACTATTTATTGAACACAGAAATAAAGTGCTGAAGAGCAGTTGTCTCAATCTGCTCAGTTTTCATGTTGCTTTCATAAAAGATCCTGTTGTCCAGACATATTTTCATTTGATAATACATGGCACGTGGTCAGAATCACCAGAATTATTTTTTCCCTTGTGACAACACAATCCAGGCTGGCTGCTTTCCTCTCCTTCCCTCCAGTAACTGCAAACCCACAGGCCAGCTCCAAGCAAGCGGGAAAAGGGAATGAATCTGTGGTGGATGGGGCAGGCTGGGCCTGGTTACAAGCCTGGGGAGTGACCTGTCCCTCACTGCGAGAGCTGCAGAGAACTTGCCTTCTGGAGGGCCTGACCCTGAGCACAAGCACCAGCCAAAAGCTAGGCACTATGGGAAACTGAACTAATCAGTCAGAATTTGCTACTCCATCCCATAACTGAGGGCATCTGGGGTCACTCCAGGAGGGACCCAGAAGAGACCCTGAGGGAGCCCCACAGGGAGGCTCTAGGTGCCTGAGGAGGAGCAGAGGGATCCCCAGTCTGGCTCCGGGACTGGGCATCGCACAGCTCGACCCACTATGCTAACCCACTCGGCTTTTCTCCCAGGCTGCGATGTCTTTCCCATAGGACAGTGAAGTCATGCCACTCATTAAATGCATCTGTGACTAAAAGTATTTTGATGCTCAAGCCTATTTAGTCTCCATACTGTTTGATTCAGTCTCAAACTACAACCGAATCAAAGCCTCCAGGAAATTATATTCCTACAAGTTTCACAAAAAGTAACTGACAGGTAAAGGAGAGAACTAGCATCCTGTGACAAAACAAGCACAATTCAGAGGCAGGATCAGCAGTTTGGGAGCCAGCAGGCCCACCAGGATGCCTTATGCTGACCAATCAATACATGCTTGTGGAGGTCCAGAGAAGCCGAAGCACTGTTCCCCTCTTCTGGGAAACGAGGATTTATAAAGGCAGCTGCAGCAACGGAAAGAGGGAAGACACGCAACACAGGACCCTAACACGGAGGACACCAGGTTTCATTAATGCCACAAGTCACTGTTCTAGTACACAAAAAAAAATCCTGTCTTTAATACACATGAGACTCCAGCTACACTCAAAGAGCTATTGTGCCACGGCTTCACATGGTAATGACGTACAAATGAAGTTTCCTGTAGCTGTTACTCCAAAAGCCTCATTCCCTTCAAACCTCCCATAAAGTTCACTACAGCCACAGCTACTGGAGAAGATAAGGTGACAAGGCCTGCTACTAGGCAGTTGTGCGAGTGCAGACTGTGCCATACTGAGTGATTAAAGGACAGCTTGAAGACAGAAAGCAGTCTGTGAACCAAGAGTTTGGCTCTGGCTACAACTGCAGGACCCCACGTCTCTGACCCAGCTTCAGTCCCATCTGCTCAGAAAAAGCTGAGAACATTGCTTAACATTCACAGGCATTTTGGAGATTTCAAAAACCAGGGAGAGATGCTAAAAGTTTGTGCTAAGAGTTTGTGCTCTTGGCGTTCCAGTCTTGGGGAAAATCAGATACTTGAAACAGGCAGCAATGTTACTCCCCTTCCAAACTAATCTAGATCGAATAAGTTCTGCAAACTCTGAACAGCATCTAAACTGAATTTCTACAGCACTTTAGTTTCACTAGCCTCTTCAAGATAAAACATGAAAATATGATTTCAGCAAAAGATTAGTCTAGCCACTGGGGAAACATAACTTATACACTGACTGCTTTGGCTCCGAGCAGATTTAATCTTTTACCAGCAGTTCCTCTCCTCTCTTTTCCGGCATTAGGTAAAAGCTTTATAAGTGATCATGTCTTTTCTACGGGCTTTGATCTAAGCTATGTTTTGACAATATTAACTTAAAGATATTTTAATTGTAAGAGCATGATTAATATAAGTACATGCCTGTAAACTGTCTAGAGAATTCATTCAATTAAATATCCGTGAATTTGGATATAAGGAGAAGTGCTACTATTAAATCTCTATTAAGAAGGGATAAATCAATGAAAGATTTGTAAAAGAATCCAAGTAACCAAGATTTACCCCCTTCCACTAATGTAATATTTTGCTTTCCCTCCTTAAATGATAAATGCTAGACAATTTAGTCTTTTCCTCAAGAACAAGGATCTTTATTTAATTTTACGTTTAAATGGTCATTAATTCCAGACTATTCTATGCACATGGAAGAAGTTCTATTACAGTAAAAAGGACCCAGCAAAAATTGAAGAAAACAGATAGATACAGTTTAAAAAAAAAAAAAAAGGGACTAGCACTGCTTTTTTCCTGCTGACTTTCTCTAAAGGTCTTTCTTTGCTCTATTTGCCTTCCTTTGCAAGTCAGTGATTTTTATTAGGTTTTAAATTATCACATCTTAAAATATGCTATGAAACTTCTGAAAGCCCATTTCCTCCTAAAGCCATTCACATTCTCAAGATTAACACTGAGAGAGGATGCTTAAAGTGGTATATATTTATTACCACCTGTATAGTGTTACTTATGAACTGTTAGCAAGTTAGCAGTTTTCTCCCTTTTGTCATCGCTCAGCAGGAAAAATAAAAATACATGCATTAAATCTTCATGTTTGCACTGCTGACTTCTGGTACCCAGCAGTGCCTGCTACTCTAGAGTCCAGTAGCACATCCTGCAACTCCTAAATAAAAACACTGAACTTCCATCTCTTTCTAGCAACACGTATTCCAGGCTTTGCTTCCTCTCCTGCTGTGAGGATGTGAAACTGCTCCAGGTAAGCGTCCGGATTTTCCGGCCTACTAGATCAAATAGTTCCATTCCCATCACAAAACCAAAATCCACAGTATGGGATCTGCACTGTTAGTCTACACCTGTGTGGTGGGTCAGACCTTTTCCAGAAGTGCAGCGCATGAACTACAATTTGGGCCGTAAGGATCTCTGAAAAAACTGGTAGCCAGGAACAAATCACGTGCATTGCCCTGGCAGAGCACAAACAGCTCATGAATGACAGGCTGGCCGTACCTACTGCCAGGCAACTCTTTGGCAACTGACACCTGTATTATTTTTCGGGTATGTAATTACTGGTTGATGTATTCATCTTTCACTTCATTATTAACACGTGGATTCTCCCATATTTTAAGCCTGAGGATATCAACTGTGCTAAGAGTCTTGGGCACGGCTATGATTCCTCCTTGGTCAGGAGGACCAGGCTATCTGTTATAAAGGCAGACAGACAATCTGGTAGCTGTCTGTAGTAGCCTTTCTTAACTCTGACTTTTCACGGGTAACAGATACTTCTGCATCATACCTGTGCTACACCCATTTACATTACACTTACTTTCCCCAAGTGCAAGAAGCCTGACTGCATGCTTGGGGAAGTGAGGATTATATTTTTGCACTCCCACAATGGAGATAAAGGGGGAAAAAAAACACAGCTCCAAGCTGCAGAGAAGGTGGTATGCTTGTTTTCATCACTGATAGTCCTTGGGTGGGGATGGGAGGTAAGGTGAATGAATTTTTCTTTCACAAAACTGGAATATCTACGTAGAAAAAGGGCATACCTCTAACTTTCTTCCTTGACGGAAGGGGGTGGAAGACAGTCAGGTGAACTCTCCACAGAGAAGATATAAATATCTGACGCTTCTGTTGTGACCAAAAGCGACAGAAAATGATCAGAGAGTTTATACAAGGTCTATCAAATATGTATCTCCCTTTCATAGGATTCCAAGCTGGCAATTAGTTAGTTCCTCCATCGCTGCTGTGAGGACTCTGAAACCCACAAATCCTTAAAGGTAACTGCTGCGCCCTGTGCCTGCTCCCTCTTTCGGACTCTCATCTCACCTCCAAGTGGAGCTTTGCAGAATACTTCGTTCCCTCCGTCGAGGAAAAAAATTGAGTTTTCTGTTTACTGGAAAAGGAGCGATACCCTCCGATGAGCAGCCTCACCTTACAGAGTAACAAGCATAAAAGACACTAAAGCTGAATTACAACTCTGAGGATTTTTTTGGAACCACAAGCTTAAGTTAATTAGTTATTCTGCCTTTAACTGACAACACCTAACTACTTCAAGATCATCAGTTTTGACGGTAACACCAAATACAACAAATAACAAAGACCTCCGAATAACATAATTATTTTTAGAGGTCTTCCTAGACACTACGAAATGTATTTCTCCTGTCAACCCCAATACATCATTCAGTAAGAACAGGAACTTTCTGAACATTTGAGAGAGGAAAGACAGGGGAATCTTGTAAGAGACAGCATGTACCTGGACAAGATAAGTATTAAAATACTGTTTGGCTAATAAATATAGACTTAAGTATTTTATTACATGAAAAAAATAAAGATTAAATTCTCAGGTCATACCCTCCTCAGCTGCCATAAATACAGGATAACTAATGGGATTTGAGAATTAATTTTATATCATTTTTTCAGAGTAAGAAATTGTAAGGCCAGTACCCACTGCTTTATCTGCCACAATGAATATCTCTTAACATGGTATTTTCTATACAACTTCAGTTGAAGCATTAGAAGTATTTACACACCCTTAGCATCTTTTTTTATTTATAAAACAGCTAGTTCCAAAAGTATGATTAAAAAAGAAAATAAATTCTTGTTTTTCCCCCATATGCACATTGCTCAACACTAATGATTACAGAATGAATATACAGCACTTGATGAGAAGTGAAGAAAGCACTTTTCAGGAGCAAGCACTGAATCAAAGAGTGTAAAACCACACAGGACTAAAACACTGTGGAAAATATTTTTTAAAACATCATTCCCATCAGATTAGTGATTGTATTTTGCTCATTTATATGTGGCAAGGACTAGCGCTGAGAAGATAGACATGGGAGCCAAGAAGGGAATAACAGAATGCTTTTCCAATTGTTTTCTATTATCTTTTAACAGTTTTAAATGAATTAGGCGAAAAATATTCATGTCTGCAGATGGAACGAGGAAGAGAGAATGCGTTTTCCTCCCCTACATTGTTTCTTCAGGCTCCAGGCATCCCACATCTACTGAGAAAGCAAGAGAGCTAAGAGTTGGGACTTTTATGTATTTTCTTTCTTTTTTTTTTTTGTTTAAGAGAAAGACAGACAATAAGGGTTGACATTCTTAGTTTCTCTTGCTGTATTTCAATTGTCAGAAAAAGGAAATAAAGAATATCTTAATTTCCAAAGGGCTAACAGCAGTATTCTTCATTCTTCTACCCAAAAGCTCAGAGAGCAACAGAAAGTGGAGACAGATAATTGTCATCCAGCTCCTTCAGAAATGAGACACCAGGATCCAGTTCTACTAAAATGAGCTGAGAGACTTGACTTAAGCAGTCTGGTAGTTCTCCTGAAATCCAGGTAGTGACTGCTAAGTTCAGAATTAACTCTCAAGGTCAGGATTGCAGGAAATACAGCTTTTCTTAAAGACATACAAGCCAAGAAACGAACAACAGAAGCTTTTCCAATTGTTTTCTCTTTAGTAGTCTTAAAAAACAAACAAACAAAAAAGGGCAGTGGGAAGCGGGGGGGAGAAAGTTATGGAAGCTACCTGCAATTTATTTTATCATCTTCTCTGCTTCCTGACTGCTTTAACAATTCTTAGCTTACAAGCCACTTCTAGAATCTAGCCCTTTCCAAGTCCGCAAGGCACAGAACGTCACCAGAACATCAGACTAAGTTATATGAGAAACAAAACCTCCGTCAGTCACTCGATTGTTTCGGTTGCGTTTGTGATCGCCTTTTGATCCCTCTGCAGGGAGATCAGGATTGTTCCCCCAGGCTCACACAGCCCTGATGCACTCCACCTGGATCTCTTCTCTCCAAGAGCTTATATCCAGAACCCTCTTCAAGTATTAACTAGAACTAGAGCGTTAATAACTTCAAAACAGCAGCCTACATAGCTATTTAGTCTATTTAACCAGGATGCAAGTCACATGGGCTTCCCATAATTATTGGGAAAGAAACCATACAAAGAGAAAATGACTGAAATATCAAGTAGCACCAGCAAAAAAGAGTCTGCTCTCAGTTCTTCCTCCAGATTGAGTAACTATCCCTTTCTTCAGAAAAGGCTGCTTGTTCTCAAACCTTCATGTGCTGAGCCCAGTAACGATGCTGCTAGGATCGAGGGAAAGCTCCAGAGTTGCCACTTCCATCCTCCAGACTCGCCACTTCCATCCTCCAGACTCTTCTGGCCCCTTACGTTATCCACAATCTTATTGGAGCGTGGGCAGATCCCCATACTCAAGTTTGCTTGTGAGGAAGATAAGGCACACTTTAAAGAGATACACAGACTACAGATCTTTCCCCCCCTAATAGTTCCCAAACACCTATTTATGCCCATTTCAGGCAGACAAGATCGAAGGGAAAAAGAGGAACCACGTTTATGGGTTAGCAGGAAAAGATTCCTTTTAAGGGAAGATATTTGCAATATAGAGTTTTACTTTTCTGTGAAGCAAATCAGTCCTCAATCTGGAAAAGCCAATGTCATTGCTCCTCTTGAGCTCTCCAGAAACAACCAGGAGCTACACAACGCATAACAGTTACACTGACTGTCCACTCAGACTCACTGACTGCCCAGAGTACTTTTTCCATTCACTGTTTTGTTTAAAAAAAAAAAAAAAAAAACCCACTGTCTTCCTCATGCTACAAAGAACAACCATAATGATCTGAAAGTGTTACTTGGGCCAAACAGACATACCACCTTGCTGCACAGCATGCACATCCAAAGGAGGAAAGGAGGATTCAGATATTGGCTTACTGCAATTTTTCCTTCATTTGGCTAGGACATAATCCACTTATTGATACTCCTAACACAGCGTCAGCAAAAAAAAAAAAAAAAAAGTCAAATTAGATAAAACACTTTGCCAGTATTTTGTCACATTCTGGGCTTCCTGGCATTAGTTATCATCTGAATAGCCTAGGGCACCTGCAGATGTAAGGTCTGATAAAAGCTGTTTCCCTGATTTCACGACCAAGAAAAACGCAGACACTTCATGCGTGTTCAGTGGGAGTATGTGCCGGGGTGGGGAGGGGGGTGGGAGAAATGGTCCCCCTCCCACAAATAACACCCCCCACACACACACATTCCCAGTCTGAAAATCAGTGTCTAAAATGGCTTTTTTTTAGGCTTCTCCATCTTACTCCCTCTCTCTCACAGGCCACATAAATCTGGAAGTGCAACTGCATGGCGTTCTTGTCCTCCAGAGGGCCATTTCCTTCTGGCAAAAATGTCTAAAGAATCCACTTCATTTCTCAGATCCTTGAGAAGATAATGCTGGAAGGAATTTCTGTAAGATGGACTCAGGTGGCTAGTGCTTGAGATCGATCAACACCCACAGTTACTGCCCGTCCCTGCAGCTCCATCATAGTCAAATGAGTTACACTTAGGGCAAACACATACATCAAACATTAAAGAACATCTGGATGGACTAGAACACATCCAGCCTATGTTTTCTTTAGAGGAAAAAGAAAAAAATTCCCTGAAACTGAGGAGGATTAAAAAAAACCAGCAAACAGCAAGGAAGACTCACAAACTGGGGAAAGTTCACTATTCACCACACAAAGTTAGAACCAGAGCCAATTCTGAAACCACTCTTTAGCGTGATACTTGGTAAAGGGTTAATTTCCTCAAGTTCACGTTGAGATGCTAAACATTCAAGATCATGCACTAGACAATGTTTATTTCTCCTGGAGAGGTAACAGCTTGATCCTCTGGCATATCTTGTGAAGGAGGAGTCTGCCTCCCTAAGTCACTCCAGCTGAATTAGTCTTTCCAGAAAGATTAATCTAACCTGCCTCTAGCCTCTGGTATATTTTTTACTCTCAGTTTTTCTATCTAAAGTGGTAGACTTATAATTTTTAAGCAAGGTAGCACAAAGAACTCGATTGGAAAAAAAAAAAGAAAGAAAAGGGACTAATTTAATTCCTCCATTTGGTCAACAATCGTTTTGTCTAAAACATAGCTTTGAGGTTTGCCACAACTTTGATCTCTCAGTGATCCTGATCCAACTCATTTGGATGTCTTCATCCAATCAATGAACATGTTTTTTCACCTCTTCATTTCATACATTCACAATTGCTATACAGAGGAAGCCAGGCTTCACTACTACGGATAAAAGTCAGAAGGCTCCCTCAGTAAGTCAGCATCTGGACACTTCAGACGATTCTTCGTATTTGCTGACCGTAAGCTTTGCTGTTCAGGCCCCACTACTGACCTGCTGAAGCTCAGAAAACTTCCGATTACCAAGCTCTACTTTTAACTCTCTTGTACCCCAGGAAAATAAAGAGAGCTAAAGACAGGTGTAACAGATCAACTAGATATTCAGGCCTTAGACAGGCTTCATCTGAAATGCTTTTCAATTCTCTGCTTTCAGAAACCCTTACCTACCCAGCTTCCAGGAATTCTTCTTTTACTATGTACTGCGAACACAGCTGCATTGAGCCATTTCATTTCAACAAGCTCATTTTGTAACCAGCCACAACAGCGACAGCTGTTCATTCCGGAGCAGCCAGAGATGCTGTGCCCAAGTGGCACGTTGAGCACTGACACTTTAGCTACCCAAATCAAACGCAATAATAACCCAAAACTGTGTGTTGGGGAGATGCCAAAAAGGGTCCTGCCTGATACCAAGTGGTCCAGGATTACAACAAAACCTTGTGTCCCTGACTGTAACAAGAAACAAGTCTTTGCTGGCAACACGCAAAGGAACTACTTACCATAAAGACAGGATCTAAGAGCATTTCTCACACATTACACAGTATCGGTTCATTTTCTAGGGCATAATTTCAAATCAAATTACAATTAAAAAAATAGAAAGTTCTTTTTTTCCCCCGAAAGAAAAGAGCAGAAAAGCCTGAAAAGAGGTCAAATGTAAACAGAAAATTAAGAGGCTGAAAAATAACATGAAGAGCGCCTTGTAAAGAATGCTCAAACTGACAGTAAAAAGTCTCTTAACTACATCAAAAGCAGGAAGCCAGGAATGGAGCTAATAGGATTGCCTGCTGACTATGTTGTAAAAAGGGGCGCTTAGTAATGATAAGGCCACAGCAGAGAAGCTCAATGCATTATTTGTGTCAGTCTTTACTACAGAAGGAATCGAGGAGATTCCCACATCCGACACATTTGCTGTGGCACACAGGTCAGAGGAGCTGGATCACTTTAAAACAAATATATAGGGAATATTAGATCAAACAGACAAATTGGATGTTAGTATGTCACTAGGACTGGATGGCACTCACCCAAGAGTTCCGAGGGAACTCAAACGTGAAAGTGCAGAACGGCTGGCCAAGGTTTGTAGCTGATCGCTACAAACAGCTGCTGCGCCAAAGGACTGCCAATGGACTCCCATTTACAAAAAGGGCTCCAGAGGGGCTCATGGGAGCTATGGCTGGGGAGTGATTTCCAGTACCAGCAGGATGGATATAGCCTGTAACAAAGAGCAAGACCACCGAGCACCTACAGAAACAGAGTTTGTGGGAAGGAGTCAGCATGGCCTCTGCAAAGGGTAAATCCAAGTGGCTGGATTTCTACAATGTTGTCAGTAAGCATGCAGATAAAGAGGATCCAGTGGATATAGTGTATTTAAATTTTCAAAAAGCCTTGAGCAAGATTCCACACCAAAAGTTAAAGAAATCAAGATGCCATAAGACTGGAAAGAAAAGGCTCTTTCATAGACAGAAAACAGATGAAAAGATAGGAAGAAAAGGATAAGCCTTAACAATCACTTTTCAGCACGAAGAGGGGTTAGCAGTGGGTTCCTTCCAGGAATCAGAATTGAGATTGGTTTTACTCAACAATTTCATAGTGACCTGCAGAGGGGAATGAACAGTGAAACCTCCAAGTTTGTGAATGATACCGAGCTCTTTCAAACAGCTGACTGCTATGCTAATAGCGAGGAACTTCAAAAGGGTCTCAGAGAAGCAAGCGAGCAGGCAAAAAAATGGCAGGTGAGAGACGCGCATTGAGAACAAGACAGAACGTGTCATTCTTCAACTATATAAAATCTCAGCATGCCCATATATCGAATACTGCATGCTGTGCTGGTCTCAAGAAGGATGCAGTTGAGTCAGAGACCGACAACTAAAATAATCAAGGATGGCATCTAGGGAATAATTGCTTTATAAGACAATGCTAAAGGCAGGAAGAGGAGAAGGCTAGCAAGGTTGGTATCTCTGAGGTTCATGAAGACAGTGGATAAGCTGAACGCAGAACTACTGTTCACTATCTCTGGCTAGCCAAAAGATTGTATCATCTACTAAGACTATGCTTCATCTTAACTCTAATATCAGTTCACGGTGACTAAGAGACACATTTGTTAGAACTTACCTTAATAAGATGCCAGAATCTAAGGAACAAAGTTTAACGAATGAAGAACACAGCAAGCTTTGCAGTTTCTTCACTTACCAAAGAGAGTACATTCCCCCAATCCCTTTCTCATTCCACACTAAAATAATAAAATACCTTTCTGCAACACTTCAAATACTGAAACACAGAAAAGCTTAGTTCTGATTATGTGACATGCCCACACATTTTGTTGTGAAATATAACATTATAACAGACTAAAATGAAACATTTCAGATGTTCTATATCCAAGATTCTCTTAAAGTTTGTATTCAGTTACGGATTTCAGCTTCTCTTTCCAAATCGATTTTTTTCCTTATAATCAGAATTTCTTAGACATTGTTATTTCTAGCTCAAAATCAGCATATGTTCACATCTTATTGGGGAAATAAACAAACATGTAGGCCTAACTGTGCTTAAAATGCCTATGCATTTTTCTCCCCTCTGTCCTAGCTACTCCATATGTGGTATCCAGAGATCAATCACTCAGTCCTAAAGCACCAAACAGCACAGATGTGTTGCTCTTAACTAATTATCCAAAAGTCAAACTGTTCAAATTCATACAAATAGTTTTGATTTGTGCAAGATCACAGAGAAAATTATTGGCAGAACTGGAAATAGAACCCATCTTTCAGATTCCTCTTCCAATAATATAACCAGAAAACTGTTCGAAAACCCTTTTCTCTTTCTCAGAACTTGCTTTGACAAGAAATTTCACCTAGGAAGTAAGAAACTTTTCTGACAAAGCTCTTTTACAAGAACCTCTTACTGCTGACAATAAGCTTAAATGAACTGGCATTTTCCAACCAAATCTGCTCCTGGCATAAAACAGCTCCACTGTCAAATACACTCTGCTACTAGTTTATGACAATACTTATCAAATTCCCATTCATCTGAAGAAATTCAAAGACCTTCAACCCAGTCAGACAGATATCCAAGAAATACATAATGACTTGGCTAAAAGAAGCCTTCACTTTCCTTTCCACAGACTATCATGCTAGCACTTTTCCCACTGTTTTATCATAGAAATTGTACTTATTAATACTCCAGTGCTGTAAAAACTTAGACAACTCTTAACTTGACACCCAAGAAATGATTCTCTTAGACAAGGCATGCTCTGCAAGGATAGTTTGTTTCCCACTAAGGAATAACATTTGACAGATGACTGAAGTCTTCCCCTGGCCCCTTCTTTAAAACATATCTTTTGTCCTGATACGAGAAAGTTTTTAACAGAAGAGTAAGACTTCTACCTCATTTCCTTTGTTGTTCACTGCTTTTCTTTTCCATGAAAGAACAATTTTGACCATGGTCAAACAGAATCAAATTTGGATGCTACCTTGACTATTCTTTCCTGACCCACCTACTTTTTTCACGAAGACACAGTTTTCAGCTCAGTATAGAATGTTTGGAAAAAACTGACTTGCTGCTTCCAATGATGCTACAAGGAAAGCCAGGACCATTCCTAAGGCCACACTTATTCATTCAGTTCATATTCCCTTCACTCCTATTTCCTATATCTCCTTCATTCCTTTACACCGCAGCGTGACTTGACGCTCCACAAGCAGAAGCACAGAACGACAGGCCTATCTGCAACAAGCACTGACTGGGAAAAGCTGAGCCTGCATTAATGACTAAGATTAAGCTCCTGCTAGCTTTAGGAGAGCTTCACATGGGAACATCTAGCCAATGGACCTCTTCTATTGAGCAGCATGAAAATAAGGGTAAAGTTCTGTATACCAATTTTTTTAAATTCAAATTCAGTAAGTTTTCTTTTGAACAACTCCTTGACCTTCTCCTTTGATCCTATCACTACTGCTTACCACTAACACTGGAGAAAAATGTCTTGGGGGCAGTTGGACTAGTAAACGTAACAAGCACTTTTACATTTTGTTTGAAAATGTATTGTTAGCTTGGAGAAATTAGCCCTTCCCCCTCTTACCGATAGGCACAGAAGTTTTACATGCAGAGCAAATCCATTAAATATGTGTGTGTCTGTATTTAAATATTTTGTACTCAATTTTTTTTTTCCAGAAAACTTCTTTTAAATGGAAGGAAAAAAAAAAGTTGAGACAGATATTTCAGCTGACAAAACACACTAGCCAGTCACACAGCATGCGTCAGGCTGCAACATTTGGATCCCTTTAGTTCCTCCAGGTCTTGGCAGACCGTGGCACTGGTATCTTTCCCTTGGTTTCTTCATATTTTGCCTTTGTTGACCATCCAAAAAAAAAAAAAAAAAGAGAGCGAGAGAGAGAGCGCGCGAGCGAGAGCAAGCACACTAGAGAGAGCGCACGTGCACCCAGCTGCCCTGGCCCCCCAAGATAAGTGCTATCTAAGATAAGGATTAATACATGCTGTCTGCTTTCTGACTGTACAGATATTTCATACTGCAATTAAACTCTAGAGTTATGTACCAAGTATTTATTCAAGCAGGCCTTATTTAGTAGGTCCATCACTAAGACTGCTCTTTAGTTAAGAACATGAGAAATACAGGTCAAGAAGAAAGAAAGAACAGTTCTTGTATATTGTCCCCTCTCATTTTTCTGGCTTTTTGAAGCTAAATTTGGGCTCTTGTCAAGTCCTTTCTGATGGCAGCCCATGACTCTCTGGGCAGATCGTGGTTTGCCTTCTGAAGTCTTCCTAACTCAACTCACCTTGCCCGATATGCTGGGTCTCCCAGTAGAGCCAAGGCAAACTGCTCCAACAGCCTGCTGGCCTCTGCTTGCCTTTCCTGCCCAAGACTTTCCAGGAACGTTCACCCATTTGTCTCCGTCTCTTTCTCTCCCCCATCTCTACTTTTTAATCTCCTCCTTTACCACCCCCACTCTTTTGTTCTCTCCCAGAAACATGCATTTCCTGCACCCCACTCCCTGAAAACAGAGGGAAAAACACAGTCCCTCCAGCTCTAGTCACAGCTTTCTTATGGCCATTATTCCCATGCTTCCCATTGTCTCTGGTTTAATGTGCACGCATTAACGAACTCATCAGCAGGAGAAGCATACACAGCAGCATTTCAGATTAACAGCTTTAGACATCAACCACAGTTTAAGTTGTGCAAACCCAGAGCCCCCCAAATGTCACAATTTCTTTTCATAGCTTTCCTTAACCTCTGCCTGCACTCAAGCAAAAATTTGCTTTTGCACAAGAACTCATTCAAGCAAGGCTTTGGAGAACCAACACCCAGTAAACACACAACTGTGCCAAACAATCCTCTTCATTCATCTTCAGATCCACAAAAAAACAAACACGATTGCAACTTCTTTACTCAGAGCCAAAGGTATTTTTTTAGCCCTAAAACACTATTTCTTAGAGAGGCTAGCCTGACTAAAACAGGATTATAGGCTCAAAAGTACCATTGCCTTCCTATTGCCCTTAGGTGTGAAGCAGCTGAGCAGTGAGACAGTGCAGGATGGCAGCCACTTGGCTTCCAAGGCAAGAGAACAGAACATTCAAGTGCTCCCAATCCTGACAGCAAAAGCATATCACTCCCCCATCTGCTTTTACAGGATAAAGAATCAACAGCAGCAAGATATCCTTGAGCTTGCAAAAGCTCTTATGCCATGACTTCAAAGCACAGGGGCGTCCCATCTGGGCTGGTAACAATGACAATCGCAGCTGCTTCCTGGAACACAGCACTCACTTCCCTTCTCCCTTGACTCAAACTGGTCTTTCTAGCCAATTCACCCAAAGGCCAAAAATCCACTGACCGGTATGTCAGAGCATAAGATCCACCTTTTCTGCCAGACCTTTTCTGAGAGAGAAGAAATAAGGCAAAAAAGAAGAGTTTTAGCTTGGCCTCAGCCAACTGTTAATCAGTGCTTACATAAACCCTGAATAAAAACCACTTTACAAATTCATTTCTCAATACACTTTCAAACATCTTCAAAAGAATCTATTCTCACTGGTAGCTACCAAAATAAGTGATTCCATTTATTGTTACTTAGGAAGGTTTTACAGATATAAAGGCACAAAATTAGACTTTCTGGTATACCATACAGTTTGCACTACTCACAAAAGAGAGAGAAAGTATCTATAAAAATCCACACATTCCTCCTCCAGACTGTCTCTGGCTTCCAAGGAGAGCCATCAGGTATTCTCCCATCTATAGGGGACACCAGCAGGACAAATACACTGCCTTGCAGAGCTGCAAATTCCGGTAGCTCTCTCAACAGCAACTACCAGTGAACGGACTATCATTCCTACTTGGCTGCTGTACAGACTCAAGAAAAAAGAATGCAGATTAAAGCCTACTGCAATTGCATCTATTTATTTCAAGATGGAATTTAATCGCAGGACTCAAAAGGAAGCCGTAAGTGTCTCAGAGAGCAGGATAACAGGTCATTCTGTGAGACAACAGAGTTTCAGCCAGCTTCCACAGCCATCAACATGCTACGACTGCTTTCCAACCTGTCCTTCCTCAGAAATAGGAGTGCCTAAAAAGAGCACAAAGATGGAAATAACAACAAACACCTATATATCCTCCTAAACGTTACAAGAGTTTAAATCTTGTCAGATACTTCAAATCTACCGGAAAGGATCTTAGTTTAAAAAGTCATTTCATTCTTAATCCACTCCCCAAATAATCCTTATAGCCCTTCCACATTAGTCTCCTCCTTCCCTCCCAGGATAGCAACCAGAGCTCTGCTGTATGACAGAGCTACGTATTGTTTAAACAGAAATGCTTATGGCAAGAAACAAGTCATCTCCTGGCTGGCACAGTGAACTATGAAACATTTACTGGAAAGTGATAAAATATTATCAAAATACTGCTAAATTGGTTACAGCCATGTTTGTTATTTCAGAGTATCTGAACCACTCCAGCAGGTTTCAAAAGTCAGTAACAGAACAGGCCTTGCAGCCAGTACAAGACAGAATCCATTCTGCTTGAGTACAGGTATGCGTTCAAAGAAAAGAGGTTCAGTAGCTGGAAAAGAGAACTTATACTTTTGGCTCCCCAGCACCTTCACATCTCTTTGCTCCCCTAGCAGCACATAAGTCAAATAGAAGATGGGAAAATGAAGGAGAGACTCCCGTGACTCACGTCACAGAGTATCTCATCCGACCTTGCAATCTATAACGGAAACCCTAGGAGTTGAGGCCGTAATCTCAATCGCACTTTCTGAGGCTATATAAACAACCCAACCCCAAGGCCAGCTCCTCAGTTCCACACTACTTGATTCTCAGTAGCTGAGGAAAAATAAGTGCTCAGAGATTGGATCCAGATCCCAGCTCCACAATTAAATATATTTGACTATATCTCAAAACAAAAACAGAATCTGAAACTCTTAGGTATTTTTACACGGGTGGTGATAATTCAGAAAAATTACAGAGCTGGTAAAATACCGAGATAGGAGTCACTGTAATGTCTCATTCAAACAGTGCCCTTACAACTATAGAAACTCTCCTAAATGGCGTGCACAGCTGAAACCCAGGGGAGAACATCAGTGGCAGGCATTAGAACAAACTGTCTCATTCATTTCTTTCCAAGGAAGTATTTGCACGTAGCGAAGGTGAATACTTACGCCTTCTGGTATATCATCTCTGTTAGGTCAGGGTCTCTGTTACCCACAGCACAGGAAACAGAGGGGACATCTATAGACCTTTAAGTATTTCTATCCCTGACTTTCTCCAAAAGCTGTTAACAGTGCTGTCTACTGTTCTCTGAAGTACAATTCATATAGCAGTAAGATAACTCTCATAAAACCATAGGAAAAAATATCTCAGCCTTAAGGGTTGAATTAAATTCTCAGTAGTATTTTAGAAAGAAAAACAAAACTGAGTCAAATCAAAGTTACACTGTAGCCTCTATAAAGAGATTTTCTTAGCTATCAGAGCCATGAAGCAAAGGTCACCATGTTGATATTCATTGAAAGTCTACAGCATTTAAAATATTCCAAATACTGTAAGAACTCTTCTGCATTTGCACAAACGCCTCCCTGAAATACCTAATGACATTGTCAGCACAAGGTGGTTAGTCAACGTTTCTAAGATCTGTGCAAAGGGTAAAGCAAAGAAAACATGCTGGAGTGCCGATCCCAAGGGTACTCCCTGAAATATAGTTTGAACACAATGCATCAATATGTACTTTTTTTGTTCTATTACCCACATAATAACCAGTCCTGTTTCACTGTAAATCTGTTGTTCAGAAGCATTCAAAAGTGTCGCAGTATTGGTCATGTGTGTCAGTTGCCCAAGGGTGATTTATTAAAATGGTTGTCTAAACAGGTCATCATCCAAATGGCACATAATAAATCCAGAAGCATTTGACAATATTGCTGTTACAATAGGTGTGGTTGCCGGTACTGCCAAATATTAAAGTTGGCCAGGCATTTCCATGAGAAAGCCCTTTTTTCAGTTATTTGCAGCTTTGTCAAACTGTTCACGCTGAAGTCTGTCATGCCAGAATTCTCCTTAGACTGATTTTTATTTTGTTTAATGGAAAATCTTAGCGAAAACAGTTTATCTGTATTGAGAGCAGGCCAGGGTACAGTATGTTTTACTTGTGCTAAGGAAAAGATTGAAAATTTAGTCTGTAAGGAGCTCTCAGGAAGCCATCTTGACATGCAGTAAAGGATGGTCTGTGTGTTATGGTTGTGACCACAGGTACCTGAATATCCCCCTAAATTTGGTCCAGTTCACAGCTTTGGGAAAGTTATCAATTGTACTACATTCTTTTAGGAGGTCACAAGCACCTTAACAGTACCATCTGCACTGCACGTATGCCTTCTGACCAAGCAGTTACTTGCCCTACAAGTACAGCTCCCAGCTGCTTTGGGCCAGTCAGAGTTAAGGCACTGATAAAAGACTGAGAGCCCCCCGGGAGAAAGTAGGACGAACCAGCAAAACAAGGAGTATCCCCATGATGCAGTCAGAAGTGCCACCAGAGGCACCCCCTGATCTATCAAGGCAGGCACTAACCCAGGAGTGCTGAGGCAGGCCTAGAAGCCACTCGAGGTTCTAAGGAACCTTTTTTTTTCAGGTACTCGTGAAGTAAGTACCGCAAGTTTGTATCTGCCTGAAAGCTTTCCAGATTTAGCTTCTCGCTGTAAATACAAACAAAGTTTGCTTTGCTGGCCAGTTCCACATATCATCTGCTGTTGTGCTCCATATCCAGAATGAGACAAGGATAGAGGAGAAGGCAAGAGTGCTATAACAACTAGCAAAGTGAAGGACAAGTCACCTGTCCCAATTTTCTTATCAGGGGATTCACAAACACCAGGACACTCAGAATCTTATCCCTGTTTCTGTCATCAAGGCCAAGCTCAGGCCCTCAGGGCTTCAACGGCCGTATAACGAAGCCATTGCTTTGCATGCCTGCACAACAGAAGATACAGACAATCTTTAAACTTAAAAAAAACAAAACAAAACACTTCTTTACTGAGTGAATGGAGCACTCCAAGGAAGTAGATGAGGAAAATGAGGACTGGGTAGGACACAACAATTATTTTTATTGACAAAACAACTGACAGCTGAAATAGATGTTTATTATGGTCAAAGTTTAGTATTGATTATAATTTGTGGGTAATATCAGTCTTGTCTTTCACCATCTCTGCTGGCACTCAGATTTACCGGGTAACAGCTTTTTATTCTCCTCAATCCCATAATATAATTTCTTCTAATTTCAATCTCATCCTCCCCAGCCTGAAAATTATAGCTATGTGAGCAGCTCCTTCCGAAGTGAATCTGATGCACAGCCAGTAACTTTATAGAATCAGCATTTATTGATTAAAATCAAATTTTACAGAAACCTCCAGATAGCTGAGGTACCAAACAGAAGAGAAAAGGAAAGAGTCCTTCTGAACAATTACCCTCTAGAACAAAAATTGCATTTAGAAAGACCAGGTCAACTATTCTAGACTCATTACCAATCCCAAAGTACCAGGGCTTAAACTGACAGTCACCTATGGTTGAAGGAGAAAGGCAATATACTAATTCACACAGCCATTACTTCAGCACTGAGATGATGACAGGCAAGCACCTCTGAAGAAGCAAGTACATACTCAAAACAAACAAGCCAACTACAGCAGAGGAAGGAACACTCCTCTAGGAGCTTGACATTTTGTCAGTCAAGCGCCTCAGCTTCAGCTGATGAAACTTAAAAATCCCATTAACAATGCTGCTGACACACAGACACCTGAGAGAACTGCACTGACATCTAACCTGCCTTCCCACAGACAACTGCCACCCATAGCTGTGTGGTTAAGTCCTCATTCACAGTTCACATTCACAATAGCCTCAAACAACTAGAACATTAATGTATCGCAAAGAATCAGTGACTCATGACAGGTCTGAATGGCTCGTGCCTGAAAACAGAACTAAATGCAAGCCACCTGACAAATATGGTGACTATCCCTCACTCCTGCTGAACTCTTAGAAATATGTGCTGGGTGCCCTGAAAGTCTCTCAAGTATTTCTGTTTTGTTTTTAAACTCCTTTACAGGTTACCCTTTCCTTTAATCGATGCCGTTTGACTTACTCTGGAGAAGCACTGTAATCCTCTCATGTTTAGAGAGCTGGTTGCAAAAAAGCCTTCATCACCCGTAAATACTAGCAGAAAGACTCACAACTGAGGAAACATACACTCCAAATATATGATAAGATTCTAATCCATCATACTTAAAGAATAAACAGGCAATAAAATGGTTTAAACAATTTGTTCTATACTGAGAGCTGAGGGCTGCCAAAACTGGGAAAGCAGTGCTGACAGAACATTTGACAGCAAGAGAAAGGCACAGGTTCCAACAATGGAAGTAAAGAACAAGTCAGTGGGACGTCTCTGACGATACCATCTTCCAAACCTGTCTCTAAATATGGAATTTGGACAAAAACCCCTCTTCCCCCCTCCAAGAAAACAACAGTGAACTTATATTCTGTGCTGATTATATGTGCCTTCTCACATTCAGTAGGAGCATAGTTAATTTACAGCAGATCAGCTGAGAAAGAAAACTGTACACCAGCAGTGAGGGCGCTTCAGGGCTTCCTTTTCCCAGTACGATTAAAGAAAAAGAAAAAAAAAACCCAAAACATGTCAACGTCCTGTTTCCCTGAAAAACATTTTGAATCATACACACCACAGTGCAACAGGGCAGTGCTCTCATGCAGGCAGTTCTGTCCTGAACTTGGTTAACAGCCAGTGACCCTCAGAGACTGCCGTGTTGTGGCTCAGGGCCATTTCTTTTCGTCCTCCACAAACAGAGGAGACTACGTTGAAGGCAATACACTGCTAGAGCCCACAGTCCAACAGCATAGCTGACTTACATGAAAAATAAAAAATAAAAAAAAAGACCATGACTGTGCCAACACAAGTACATGGTCATTTAAATGGAAAATATCAAGTTCTGGGCACTCATACACACAGTAAGCTAGAATTTAATCCACACACAAAATCTTTGCGATACATTAATGTGCTAGTTATTGTAATGATGCATTTCGAATGGTCAGAGGACAAGCTTTTGGTGGACAGATATCAAATAGAGAGATACACAGCTAAACAGACAAACAGATTTCTCATCTCAGACGCTTACCAAAACAACATTTCAACATTTCTAAACACTGGACCTTCCCTACATCTTCCTCTCCCAATGCTACCCAAACACAACCCAGATTTTCCCTTTAATCATCAATTCAAGCTAAAATCTAAATTGTCAGGTTTTGGCAGTCGCTCCAATCTCGATATTCTGTTCTGTTGCGGAACCCAATCAGCCAGCTTAGTCAATGCAGGATACATTGCCAGGATTCTCCAAATCGAAATGTTAAGACACTTTTGTTCTCTTACTTGCTCTTGTGAAGAGTGGCAGCCAGCCCAGCAGTGGCCGCAGACTGGATTTCAGCAGAGGACGGACTTGACAGGAAGACCTACACAATTTACCCCCTTTCAGTTCTGTTCTGAAAACAAAACAGTCTGCTTCCACCCCTCACATCAGAAAACCTGACTTGTTGAGGGAGAACAAATTATTTTTTAAGACCTGAAGATTAATGACACGGTGAGAAGAAACTGGACTTTTCCAGTCATCGTTTGTTTGTATTTTGACAATAGAACAAAAGGCATTTCTTTCAGCCAAGCCTTCAATTTATGCCAACCAAACCCTGTCATGTATCTGACTCAAAATCCTATTTTTCAACTTGCAATGTTACTGAATCATGTGATTATATTAAAAAAAAAAAAACACAGAAGTTTCACTTACCTAACGGTAAATAAAATTGTATCTTGGGAAAACTATTCCTGTCAGTTCTGATAGTTATTTTTAGAAGCTGTTCTATACACCAATAAACATGTTCCCCTGTCTCTTGAAATGTCACAGATAGGCTGCCAACATCTGTCTGTCTATGAAAAAAAACAAACACAACACCGTATGGTGTAAAAAAAATTATGAAAAATAATGTTTCCTGCTAAACATCTTTCAGAATTAATTTCAGGCTTGCTCGATTCTATTTGAAATACTCTCTCTGCGTTTGTGTTCAGGAATCTGTCATTAAAACATCCTGGTTGTTAAGAGTCAGACACAACATGTTAATGAAAAAGCGTGAAAAGATGACATCATGAACAAGGCACATTGCACACATTTAGTGTGCTAAAAAGGGGCAAATGAATCAAATTCCAGTTGGGCTTTAAGCTGGCAATGCAATTGCAGGCTCTTATCAGCACTGCTCACACCCTTCCTCATCCCCCTCTCTTCTGTTAGATAAGAGCTGCCGAGCACAGACCACGTCATAGTATAGAAAACAGGACAAGGACTACATCCTAATTGCATCCTTTAGTCACTGGTCCAAATAGAGCGCACGCTGAGGAGGCTGCACACCTCTTCACTGAGGCAGCAAGATAACGGGCTTCTGTTCCGGGGTGCTTCTAAGCTGCCTTAGCAGGGGAGACAGCGCTGGTAGCAGTGGACATTTTTGCTACCTGCCACAAAGACTTTCTTTCAAGTATGTGCTGCCTGAAAAACATGCATGAATCAAAACCGATCTGCTTAGGGGCCTACTCAAAAAACTTCCACCTCAGGAAAACCTTTAACAGCCTCAAATGAATAGCCCACTTTTGGATAGTAACAGATATCCTAAAAAGGATACTAACTTACATTCTCTGATATCACATGTTAAGATGAATGAAGTACAAACAACATAAAAGTAACTGCAAGAAAAAAGCTGATGCTCAGATTTTGTTTAGTTCTTTAAGTTTCCCATAAGATCTCTAATATACACTGATGTCCTGCAAATACTGAAAATTCAGCTGGTTGTTATTTTAATGTCTAAAAGTATTTCGGATATGAAACTCCATCTGTACAATAGCTTACACACAAAAACTACCGAGTTTTCTATTGCTTCTCCACAGGATCCGGTGGTATACTGCCATCCCGACAGGGTCCTAGCAACACATGAGTTCTGCCCTGCGACATGCTATGCCCGTATTTTCTATAATGTTTTGCTCTTGCTTTTCAATAAATATGGATTAGCTCCTCTCACAAGGATCATTTCTGCATCTTTTTACATATGAAGCAAAACCACCCTTCCTTCCTTTCACACAGAGGAACCTATCAGATCCACCCTCCTGAAGACATGAATGGCCATTCACTGCATACAATTTTTCTCATCTAGCCACAGGGCCATGAACATCTAATGGCATACCCCCTTCAACAACCACAAAACCAGTCAACCAGAACAAAGGCCAGTTCTTTCCAGAGATCTGGCCTACATTTCCTCTTGCAGTCTCAGGAACTGTCTACCAGTATACTAAGCAGACTTACATCAACATCATACTTAGTTTTAGCTCATTTTGAGTCATGCACACGAACTGAAAAATACCCTCATTTCCACCAACACAAAGGATTTCTCCAGGACTGGAAGCTAGAGAAAGCATATCAGGTACTAATACAGTTTTCCTAAAGCCACATGGATTCATAACCATTGATATAATACATTAAAATAGTAATTAGAAATCATTACTGCTTTTGACTCCTTGTGAACATATTAAAGCAGACTAACGTGTTAAATATTATAAAGTATTAATATTACTATTAGGACTGCTTAACACTCAGGATTATCCCATTCGATTTCAAGCATTCTTGCTGGTGTTCAAATAAAGAGCTCTAAAAAATGATGCTTCAATTACAGAAAAAAAAATACATTCAAGGTAACAGTTCATGTTTGAATAGCTAGCTGGAAGCATCAAGCTTGTTGCCTGTGGCTTTCGCGTTACGCACATGTTAGCCACACGTTGAGAGTATGCATTCAGCAAATTATCCTTTATGGCTTAATGTGCGTTTGAATAATGCAAGAATAAAAGGTTGCCTGGTTTTGCTCCTTTTTTGCCATCAACACTATCTCTATTTGAATTCCAGAGAGGGTCTAGTTTAGGGCTCCCATGGCTGTTAAGAGACAATTGTGCGGTGTCATCTACACGCTTCAGCAGTGGCCAAGTTTTTCTGCTGCATTAGCATGAAAAAAAAATAGAATCTGGCTTGCTCAGTTCAAGAAATATCACCATTAAACAATCTTCTGCTAGAAAAACAACTAGAACCCCTGAAAAGAAAGCCTCACAGGTCCCCGCAGGTTCACGCATATGGAGTGGGAGCACACTCCAGGCTAAAGTAATCCCTGGTGAGGCTGCGCATTTCCATGAGTCCCCCTCCCAGTCAACAGAGGAAGACAGACTGAGAGAACGTCCTCCAGAGAGGACATAACATAGGCCTCCTGCTCTGAGTCTTTGGAGGTTGTCTCCAGGCCTGCAGGGGCAATCTGAGGCACTCAGCCTCTCTGTGGTAGCCATGGTCTAGCTCTGTCTTGAGTGGAGGAACTTAAAGGGTTTCAGCTTCACAGAAGAATTGCTTAGCTGCCAGAAAGCGACAAAATAGTCCTCAGCCTCTAGCACTAAAAAGTGATACAGCATCTCTGAGCACCCTCAAACCCTCTGTGTGCAGACAGCTTGTTCGTTTATCTGTCCCACGTTCCTTGCACCGAAGCTTTCTGAATGGAAACAGCAACATGAAAAGCTCTCAGTGAAGATAAAGCTAGACATCAAGAAATTATCTGGAAGCTTCAGATTTCAGAGTCAGAGGACAGAGAGACCATGGACAATTAAAACTCCTTGTTTAATAAACAGACTAGTTACCTCCAGTTCGGGTAACTGATATCACACCGTATTCTACACAGTTTGCGAACTGAAGAGGAGCTGGGACCAGATAAAGAAAAGAAGGGTCTTCTACCTGAGAAGTATACCTGAGCATACTCATCCTAGCACTTTTTCTCCATCAAACAGGTGTTACAGATAAAAGTTTTGCTCCTGTTCTCTCTGCCCCATTCATTACTTCCCTCGGGATCCTGGAATGGTATCTTGTAACACATCGCACGCCTGTGCCGAAGAACGATGCTGCACTTGCTTTCCAACCACATCTCTTTAGCACTTGGTCTCTATTAAACCTCCTTCCCAGGTTTATTTGTGCTGGACCTAAAGTACACTGCCTCTAACATCCTTTACCTTCCTCAAAATCACTCCATATTGAGATGAACCTGCCTATCCTCAAAGTGCGGTTCCTACTTGAATACTTCTTTTCTTCCACCATTTCTGGCATAACCCTGCTCTCTTAAACAGGGGTGGAGAGGTACTTGCAGAGTTCAGTGTTTTACCACTTTTCTTCTTAAAAGAACTAGTTAATTCTGATCTCAGTTTCTAGTATACACACAGCCACCCTGGTGAAACTCCACTGACCTCAGTGCAGCTGCACAGATATAAGAGAGTTTATACCATACACCACTTGTGGAGCTGCCATATTTCACAAGAACACAGAGGGAGAAGAGCCTTATAGCAGAGTCCAGACCATTTCTAACACCAGTAAGACACCAGCATCATCTCACACATCACACATGCACATGTTTTACTCTGTGTCTTACTGCTTATTTTGACCTCTTTGGAAGCAACACTGTGCAGCTCCTTTGCTGTGTCCAGCTTCCCATGAACCTTCTCTCCAGAATCCACTGTTCTCTACATACGATGCTTTAAAGGTGCATTTGTTTCTCGTCACGAATTGCCCAGTACAGTGCTGTGTTAACTCCTGTTGGCTTTTAATTCCAAGAATGTTTACTCTGAGATAGCATGTATAACCCTGGGACAATCTATCATTCTTTTTCTGCTTTCTCTTCCCTCCTCTCTGCCACCTGCCTCCACTACTGTATTTCACTTGGTTGCATGATGCGCTTTCGCATGTCTTCATAAACTGTAGAATCCACATCTTTGGGGACTGGGGTGGGGGGGGGAGGTTCACCCACTCAACTAACTAGATCATAATGCATTTTCTACAAACTCCAAACAAATCGTATCATTATCTGCACTTCATTCGAGTGCCAAAACCCAAGAATTACTCATCTTTCAGTGTTACACACAGAACAAGGAAGCTGTAGGACTACAAGACTGACACCAAATAATTGCTCCACTGTCCTCCTGCTACTTTAGTGACTTAGTCCCATGACCTCCATTTTCTCCTTCAGCAAAGACTGAGCAAAGCACCAAGCAACAGCTATCCCATGAGCACCATTCTGAGTTCCACAGTACACCACCTGCTCTTCAATTATTTAATGTCAGGCTCTTTCCTCATTCTGCCAGAAACATGCTAGAAATTCAACTGTTAGGCTAGCTACATAATACACTCAAAGAATTATGCCAGTCAATTTTCAGTTGGAGAGATAAACAAGGAGTAATTTTATACAGCAGCGGCTGCAGTGTGCAGTACCAGCACTTTGGAGACTACTCATATGTCTAAGAGGACACCAGACTTTCCTGCAATCTCAGACAGCAATGGACAGTCTTATCTATAGTTCCAGTCAAGCATTTTCTTGGGTCTACGACATGAGAGAAAATTAACACTAAGAAATCACCAGTCTCATGTAGCATGGGGGTAAAAATAGCATAATATAGTTTTCTGAAGGAACTGGAGGCATAATATTCCTTTCCCCATTTACTGGGTTTCTGATGACAAGTGTTTTCAACCTGATATGAAAGAGGCAAGCAGCATTTACAGAGTGCCCCATGTAACATGGGGATAAATCAACTTTTTTCATGTTATTCTCTAATACGGAACTATAGAGCCTGCAAGGCTTCTGAACAAATTAATTTGTATATGACATCATCTCTCATTAATTGCACAGTTGGCATCTCCTGCCCCAGGGTATCTTTCACCATGACTATTTCTTGTGAATTCTGCTTGTAAAAGGAGACCATTGTCCCACTAGGATGATAAAAGTCTTGCAATAAAAGCATCTCTATTAAACTCCATGGCAAAGGCTGAGTAACTCTCTGTAGCAATGAAAAACTGATTAAGAGAACTGTCAGCAGCCTTATTACATAACATAACAGTTTATCTGCACAGAATAGAAAATCTTGCATTCAACAGACCAGGCTTTCCTAGATAGCCCTCTGTAGCAAATATTTATTATAATTTCACTGAAAAACAACAATCCTGTATTAACTGAACACTTAGTTAGCAGTGCAATGTTCCCAAAGTGCAAACAGTAAGGCTAAATCTGTAAACTTAATCCTACTTCTCTGAGAACTTACATTAGAATGCCAAACAACTGTATGACACTGCATACAGGGAAGTGCATTAAAATGCAATCAGATCAGGACACCTGCCACGTATCTCTTCAGTTCTACAGAAGCACAGAATAACCACTTCCAAATCTGTGACCTAATCTGTCCCACATGTACTCAGAAGTCAAGAGTCCCAGATGTCCACCAATTCCTGTCAGTCTGCCATGCCTCAGAAACATTGGGCAAAAAGAGTTCAGCTCTTCTTGCTTTCTAGCTTCTCACACAGGTGTCCACATAACAGTAGTCTTTTTTTTCCTTTTAGCTTCCAGTTCAACACACTCACTTTACCTTTGTGCTCTGACTCTTTATCTCCATGATCTCCATCTGTTCCTCCTCTAGCTCAGCCGTGTATGCCTATCCTCTTCCTCACCGCGCTGAGAAGCATCTCTGTTTTATTAATGTGTCTGTCAGTCCTAAAAGCTCCTCAACATCTGTCTGCCTTCCTCAGTTCCTGATTTAAATAACTCCTGGCTCCCTGTCTGTTTTCTGTGCCAGAAATTGCACCTTGGCCAAATTAGAATTCATCCCAATTTGAAAGGTAAAAGAAAGAAGTGTGATCCTGCAGACCTGTCATTTAAAACAAACGTAGCTACATTCATTTTAAGTTACAAATATGTTTGAGCAATATACTTTTTCCTCTTCCACCACTCATCACACTTCCTTAATCCAAAACAATATTTTTAAATATTTTATTAAAAAACTGACAGTATTGTTCAGCACAAAATAAGCATGCTGACTTTGCAGTTGATACATAAGACAAAGAAGAACTGTCAGTTGAAGCTAAAAGATTTAGCTTTAATGGTTCAGCATCAGTGTCAAAAGAAACAGTATCTTGACTTAACAGTTTCAGATAAGAGGTAACAATTACATCAGCATTAGAAAAGACAGGAGACCTGGCTCCGTACTCATCTCTTCAATGATCAGCTTTATATGTTTGGAAAAGTCACATAGGCAACCCTACCCTTCAATTTCTTCATCTACAGAACATCTACTCTTTTTTTCTTCTCCGCTCTATTATTGTAGCGGCAAACACAAGAACATCAAGCTGTCAAATGCTCTGGTTACAGCCATCCTAAAGTACATAGCTATCTGCCTAGTCTTCTGAAACAGGAAAAACATCCTCAAGTTTTCTTTGATGAAGAAGCTACAAACACAAGGAACAATAATGCTTCCAACCAGGAACTCCACATATAATAGCAGTAAGATACATACAGCAAAAAGCCCAATTCTGTAAGTACAAGGCACGTCATAACACCACTAAACATAACATGAAAGCACAAAGAACAACACTGAAGCGCAGCAAATACTTCCCCTATGATCAGTACTCAAGGTCCATAAGCCTAGTTGATGAGAAAGTCTCAAAATTCAGCACATGTCGAGGGGTCATAAATACCTAACTGCTCATGGATAGCTGGTTTGCCTTATATACAAGCTGTTTCTACAAGTCTCCACAAAAAACTATCTGACTGATAGTTTTGTATTTGGCATGTAATTAGCAGTGAGTTCTTTTAAACAAACATATAATAATGAGTTGAAAGGTAAGACTTTCCACTCCTCTCCCTTAAAAAAAAAAAATCCATAAACTAAATCTTTACAACTAACAGGGGTTGCTACAAGTCACGCACATAATAGGAACAAGATAAATGTTGATATATACACATTGCTTTAAAAAAAGCACTGTTTTCTCAGCTGCAGAAAACATACAGAGAACAAAATATTTTCTTTGAAGATTCAGGAATAATTTTTTTTTTTTTGAAAATACAAATGGCAGAGTAGGGAAATCTATTTTTTACCCTATTCACTAAACTGAAATCATATTCACATCAGAGCAAATAGGGAACAAGACTCTTCCATTGCTCATGTCCTTCTGAAAACACAAGTTAACAACCCAGTGTCATGGATCATGAGGACATATCACTCTGAAAACTAAAAGGATATTCTTATTTTTCTCCATTAGAGAAAAAAAGCCTGATTAGTAAGACCCTGTACTTAAAGCATGGCAAATAGCCACGAGAGGCAGAAACCAAGTTAATAAGTCATGAGTTTCAGAAAGGAAGACTTGTAACTAAAAGTCAACAATGAAGTAAAGCAAGTAATTCCTGAAAATAGGAAGTAAAAGGAAACTAAGTTCTCCTACCTAAGCTTTGTGCTACATCTTCCTCTCAGGATAGCCTCTTCTAAAAAAGATAAACATCTCCTTCAAAAAGATCAGGCTGTATCTCTCATTCCAATGCTTTCTAACTCTTATGCTAACATACTTAGATTACAGCAAGAGGGGACATAGGTCTATAATTACATCAATAAACTGCAGATAAAGGAGAACGCGATGACATTTGGCTACGTAAGATGAACCGCATTATTCTTGGCCATTACAGCTGAGGGTAAATCTGAAAGTTTTTGTTCAGTGATTCACAGCAGTCAAAAAAACAGAAAAATAGGAGGCTACGCAGGCACAGGGAGAAGGTATAAAATGAAGACTGTTACTCCTGATATGGTCTAACTGTTGTACCTGAAGTATGACATTCAATTCAGATAGCAGAATGCGTTAAAATGCCGGTCTATGACAACGATTTGGCAAACAGAAAAATCCCAGTCTAAAAACTGGAAAACTAATTAACAGGTTGGAAAAGGGGATTCTATTCACTTATCCCACAGAAGACAAAGGGACAAACAAAACTGAAAGGCTCTGAAATCATTCCCGGCAAAAAGATACATTTACGAAGAAGCCACAAAAACAACAGTCTGAAGTCTACAAATAGATCAACTGACTAGAGTTATACAAATAAAAACAGGCAAGAGCTTTAGAAGAGCTAAAGAGCCTTATTCACTAAAGGTAAGTCACCCCTTAACAGCACATGCATAATCTCTTCTCTACCACCAGTCACGATCATGACAGGTCAACTGACTAGACTGTTTGCTGCAGCACAACCATTTCCATCACAGACACTGAATTAAGATGTAGGATCAGCAATGAGGAGGTTGGTGTTCACGGCAGAGGAAAGGCTGCCGTCTTTCCCTCCTCATCAGGACTTGCCACACTTGCCTACTCAGTGGCAACACTCTGGGAGTCAACAGATGTTCCCTGGAGAATCAGGCTGGGCAACTTAAAGCATTACTCTTTTGCCTGTACACCATGACTGCGTGCTGGATGTAGGCTGTAAAAGGGAGTATGTGACTGTGCAGTTCCCGTTCAGAGCTCAATATATTATCTACTAGGTGCTAACTTTAGGCAGAAGGTCTGAAGGACAATTAGAAGAGGCAACATTTTAACAATCCTAACAAACATCACCTAAAGACATCCATTAGAATCCCTTGATTTTTTACTGTTCTTTGAATACTGTAACCCTAAGCTGTTCAGAGTGCCACCTACCACTTGCCAGTATGGGCCCTGTTGAAGGTGAAGTTCCTGGAAAACACAGAGACCTCGGAATACAGTGAAAATATCCCATAAGGCATGAGAAAAGACACCAGCTCCATGAGGACATAATAACATAGCTCTCTGTATAAGCTACAACTGCTAACACACTCCTTTCACCATCACTAAACTATTATAAGGAGAGTTGATGAGGGCAGGTTTCCAGAGCAAGACTAAAGCTCTTCCCTTAGAAGAGTAGCTCTGTATAGTAGAGCTGACAACAGAAGATCCTTGCAGAACCCTAGTGGACCTCAGAACAAACGGAGTGCTCTTAAGCAAAAGCATAACTACACACTATAACCTGCTGAGTATCTCTAGCTATCCGAAGACATAAGACGGTGCAGGATCAGACAGCAACAAATACACCTACTGCACCCATCTTTTGGATAAAGGAGCCTAATGAAACAAAACATTGTCATTTTTCTGTCACTGAATGACCACAGGAACCAGCACATGGCCAAATATTTGCTCCTAACAGGGAAAATGAATTAGCCTCTTTTATAGCAAATCCTGGCACTAAAGGTACACGAACTTCCATTATTAAAATTAATTGGCAACTCCGGAATGGTCTTTAACCTTCAAAGTCCAAAGGTCTTCTGCATATTTAAACAGATCTAGAGCTACAGATAAATATCCTTTAGTCTCTAATGCTCCTCAATATATTCAGTAAGGCCAGCCAGGTATTTCTGGCCTTAAATTTTGGAACCGCAGCAACCAACAAAACTAGACAACTTTAGAAAACGCTAGCTGCTATAAAAATCAAACACTCGCTTTACAACAGAGCCATAGCTTTTCACTTCACCACTCCAGTGTCTTTATTCAGCTAAGAATCAAGAGAATGCTAGATATTAGATGTCCTGCATGTATGTTGTTCCTATATGAACTGCACTACGTTACAGGTACAGATACTAGCATTAATGGTGATTAAACTTGCTCAGGCCCCAGAGACCATGGAAGCTCATCAGAATGCTGCTCCATCTAAGGTAATCAGCTTTGCTGAGAGGCAAGGTGCATTAGCTCAGACTAACACTGTGCTAACAACGTTCTGTTGCTTTCAAGACCCAATGCGTTACCTCTGCACAGAGTTGCAATGAGCTGTGTGAATACATAAGCTCATTCAAGAAGCACTGCGTTGTACTGTACTACCACACTTGGACTGACCTCTGAGGATACTCACCCTTATCATTGCAACTCTCTTCACAGTAGCCATACACCAAGAGCGCAAAGAAGCTGATGAGTGGAAGGACGGAACAGGCCTTAAAGAGCTAAGGAGCTACCAGGAGAGAGCCTCCATAGGAATAATTTCTTTTCTTCATCTTAGTGCTCCCTCAGCAAAGCCCTTACCTGCATATATGCACACAAAAGTATTTACCTAATACACTCCAACAGCTGGCTTGAGGATTCAGAAACGTAACCATCATTGCCACTTGGTAGCCTAAAGGCTTGGGAGGTGCTAGGACGTCACAGTGACAAAGGCCACATGCACATTTAAGTTAATGCAACTCTTTCCTGTAGCCAGTGTCAGAGTAGTCAAGGGAGCCTAGAGAAATGTAGGGAGAAGAGAAGATCAGCTGCTAAAAGCAAGTAAAACTGATTTACAGGATAATGGCTGAATATTTTTGGAAGAGCTCACAGCTTTTTCCTTTGCTCTATAAATTTAAGAGAAATGCATGAACGTATAAATTCTCATCCTCCCTTCCATGACTTCTACCAGTTAGTGGCACTCAGGGATGACCTAAATGGACTTGATATATTTCTTGTATCTAAGAATGCTAGACTGTATTAAACAATGAGACCTTTCATTGATTTACTGTAGCTTACTAAATAAAACAGAACGAATATACTGTCTGTGAATCTTTGCCCAGCACAGCAGGGATCAGGATTCAAAACTGATCTAGAAGAACAGTTTTTAAAAAGCAAAATGAGTCCAAAAAAATCCTACTCACTTGTCAGCTAGTCACTAAGTCTTACTTCAAGTAAGTAGAGCAAATAATTGCAGAACAACACACTACAGAGAGTAATTTCTTTCCTTTTAAAGTCACCTCTTTTTCATTAAATCAGAATTATAATTAAAGAGCATTTCCTTGATTCCTCATTCTGTATTCTCCGCAGGCAGGCGTGCCAGGTGGCACTACCTATTAGGTCAGCAGAAAAAAGCCGCAACCATTTCTTGAGCTTTATTAAGCACATGTGATTTGATGCCATATGTCGCTCACAAAACTGTTTTCCAAACACAGTAATAAGCACCTTCTTATAGCCCCAATTTAAGTGAGAAAAATTTAGGGTGGCTCAGAGCTTAAAAAAAGAACATCTCAATTCCTGCGCTGGTATTTATGTACCTATCTCGTCATATCACTCCTCTCATATTTCTTTTCCTTGGCCTTTCCATTCAGGTCAGTATCTAGCCTGAAAGACACTTAAGAATCCTTTCAGCTGCTCTGTGATGCACTTCTGAACCTTCTGTACCCTCTTGCTTCTGAAGGCAGTAAATGTGACCTTGGAAATAAAGCCCAAGTACAAAAACTATCTTAGTAGAATCCTGCAGCTCTTTAAATTATCTGTAAAGCAGGAAGAAGAGTCAGTCACCTTTACATTTTTGCAAAGCATCACACCTGACCTAGAGCCTCAAGGAGGAACCAGGAATCATTCTCCCTCTGATTACAGTCAAGTAACTTTCCCTGGTCTGAAAAGAAAAAAGAAAAATTCTCTTCCACGCAAGAGCCCTGAAAGCATTTTTACTACTGCTTGCAATTACTGTCATGTTTCAAAAAAAGCTGTTATTTACTACTCCATATTTAAATGGAAATTCACATCCTCTTATATCCTAAAGCTTTTGCTATGTGTCTGTACTGGTTGAGAAGCATCAGAACTGGGAACAAGGCAAGCAACTACCACGATACACAATGCAGCAGACATAACAGCCGTCATAGTGAAGCATACAGGTAAAAACCTCTGGGACTATTACCTTTAGTATGAGAATTTGAACGTTTTATTCAGACTCAGAAATATCTTCAGCTGCTCCCCAAAGAGCAACCTTAACAACCCATTCTACAACATGTCAGCCATCCAAACCAGAACTACAATGTTTTCAACACTCAGCCTTGCAATCACACCTGCTGGAAGCAACTGGCTGAACTGAAAGCCATTTCTCGGTTTTGAAGAGCACTGACAGGATTTTCAAGTCCTGTTTGAAAGACCTATGTGCGTACAGAGGACTACCGGTTAGCATGCATCCTCCTGCCTGCTGCAAAGGCTTCTTCCATTTTCACTCACACTGCCTCTATCCCAGCTGACAAATGGGGGAAAGGTTCAGTAAGCACAAGTCTTTTAGCATAATGCAGACAAACTGTCCCTTGCTTACATAGGACATACATTAAGTTCAATCACATACGTTAAGTACATTAAGTAGTCTGCTGTAATAAAATAAGCCTTTTGTTGTTCTTTGAATACAAGTTGTGTTACATAACAATGTTAGGACTAGACTCAGTGCGTGTTGCCATATCAACCCACTCAATGAGTGAAGCTAATAAGGAGGTCCAAAAACCAAGCTGAGGCTGCGGTATGCCATGGGATACTCAGCCCTGCCAGGAAGTCTAACCTATGGTGAACACAAGCATAAGGAAACCCTGCTGTTGAGAGGCATTCCTGAGAGCATTTCCAGGACAAACATTTTTGATCAATTACTTTCACTTCTTTCTCTTCAAAAGCCAAGACTGTCCCTAGATATATTTCCTGATTAATTTAAAGTCAGTTCAACATTTTCTGAAAAATTCCAGGAAGTTCTCCAGCAATGCTGCTAATTTTCACCGAGCCCAGCACTGTTACCGCTGTTAAGGCTGGGTACATAAATTACCAATTTGCTGAGCACCAAACTCCAGCTCGGGTGCTCTGAATTCCATAGCACTAACATAAAAATAGGTACTTTATTACCTTGATAAGCAAGAATGTTGTACCAATGCTAATGCCACATCTGTCAGGGGTAAGGAAGAAAGGAACCTGCAATTCATTTTATTACAGAAAACATTCTTAAACTTGGGAGAGTAGGAATAGATTATACTGGAATAGTCAATACAAGTAAAAGCAAGGTGCATTTTTCTGACAATATTCAGAATAAACCCAAATTGAAGTCCCACACTGAAGGTCTTGACATCAGCAGGAAACTCAACAGACAATGATAAAGGTAACCTTGATTTTGGGTTTTTTTTTTTTTTTTTAAACAAAGTAACTTGTTATTTTTGGGGGGTTGGTGGGGTTTTTTTGTTTGTTTGTTTGTTTTTTTTTGAAGGCAGACTCTTCACATGGTGGAAGGGTTTACGTGGCCTAAGAGCAAAGCCAACAGGCCCTTTAACTTCCAACAGAACTTAAGATCGGTTAAGACCAACAGCCTCCAGATCTGCATGGTGGAGGGTCTGAACACCCAACCAAGCCATTCCCTTTAAGATCATTAGAGATGCACAACATGACAGCTCTTCCAGCAAACAGCATGAGAGCTAAGGATAGTATACACCCATTTGTGCTTTACAAAACATCCCACAGCCTGGGAAGGAGTCAGGAGTGCAGTAAGATACTCAGCTATTAGAACAAGGGTATAAACACTGAGTATACCAGCGTGAAGGCTTCCAAACCCACAGAATCACAGAATCACAAATCCAACCTCACTTCTGGAGCTGGGCTTCTGCCACTACAGGATGATCTCCTCAGCATGCCTGCTTGCTGTTCAGCTCCAAGCACTAAATGACAAGATCCCTCACCTTCAGCTCAACTCGCAATGGTGCTGGCACTCACCTTCCCAGCTTCCCAGGATAGCAGTTTCTTCTCAACTTTCTGAACTTCCTGCTCCCGCTTATTCCCCATGAGCTTCACAGAGCTTGAGAGAAGCCACAGTCCTGCTCTAGAGCCTTAAGGAAGGACACAGCTGAAAGAGATGAATGGAAATACCCATGTCCTTCACCAGCCACAGTTTTAAAGCCATTCTTTAATCAGCAAACACATAACAGCTGTCTGGCTCCTGATTAGGTTTAGCCATCATGCAGAAAGTACAAATGTCAGCTCCCTATTGCTCTTGGGATACTGCAGGAAGACTCCAAATGTGAGGCATATCAGCTGTGCATAAACCACCACTCAGCTTCTCACCAAGCAGCTCGCAACACATACTCACACAGGCACATGCACAACAAACCAGCATCTTCTCAGTGATGCTAAGATTTAATTGGCATAAAACTACAGCTTCTAGATTCGCACAGTCATCAGAGAAGGTTTTTTCCCTCCTAGTTAAAGTAATAAAATAAATATTGCCAGCCCTCATGCTTGTGAAAAACTTGTGATTGTTAGCACAATATATTGAGCCCAAGGCTTTCAAACACTTACAGCCACCAACACTATCTTATTACAAGTTTATGGTATAATTGCCATTGACTACAAGACAACCTCTCACGATAAAGTTTTGATGTTCAAATATCCTGAAAAGCAGGTAGCCTATAAAACATATCTTCCCATCCCCCACCAGCAGTAATATTCCACAGATTATTTTTTGAGGTTGGTATGGATTTCAACGTGCACTACAGAGAGATAAGCTGTTTTAGGACATACTGACAATAATACTAAGCACCAATAAAAGTACAGGCATATCTGAGAAAGCTCTACACTAATTAGACTGGACACAGTCCTAGCGCTCAAAACAAGACTATGAGACCACCTCAGAAGGTAGGGAAAGATTCAGATGACAAACCTGTACTGAACTCCACGCACAAGTGATTAAGCAATTAAAGTACTCGCGTTAGCTTGCTCAGGTGAGTCCATATTGCAGCGCTTCCACAGCATTAGCCACAACTCAGGCACGTGCAGAGCGTCACTCAAGTTAGGACACTGATGACTGCTTACACCAGCCACTCAACTGATGAACTACATCTTCCGGTGAAATAAAAATCATTTAAAACTTCACACTTCTATTTAGGGAAATGTACAATCCCATCTGCAAATTCTGTTGCTCAACCCTTATGTACAATCTGTATGTGCAATCTGTTTGTAACTGAGCCTCACTTGACAGCATTAGGAGTGTTTTCTCCCTTATCAAATACGACAGAGTGGCCAGACAGAGTTGGAGGGGTCTGCTACTACACTCGGTTTCTTCTTGTTGATACACTTCATCCATTAATGAGTTCTGAACAAGCTTCAAATAAGCAGTTTCTCTGGTCTATCATTACCTTCTCTTGCAAATTCTGTGCACCCCTCTTCCCCTGATTAGACTAGACATAGGCCTTCCCCTGTCAAACGATAAGAACTTCCCAGACATTTTTCAGATGGGTTCAGTTATCAAGCAGCAGTAAGAAAAGCATCCGCATTATGAAATTTTGCAAAGTTTGCCAGTTTCCAGTTTATGGAGGAGTTCACAGAAATTTGCTTGAAACATATACCTTACAGAAGCTTCTACTAAGAAAGGCAATGGAAACACTGCTTCTTCTCATCTTTCAATCTATTCCTAAGAGGCATCCATATTAACTGAGGACATATTACACATCAAACTTGGCTAATTTCGTAACAATTAGCTTTGCATATATCCGATTATTTGTGATGCATGTTTCCCACCAGCAAGTACACAAGAAGCAGCAGAAGATAAACAATAGATTTTTCACTTCTTTTCATTGCCCTTTCTATCCTTCTCTCTCTGGTGAGAGAGTGAGCCAGATGTAATGCCAGTATGGTTCCATGAATGGCATGAAGAAAGGATGTGCAGACAAGGTTGTGCAGCAGCTGTATCAGAGCTCCCTGCTTCCATCTCTCCCATAGGCTAGGAATGCATCAGTCCTTTAACCTACTTCCCTTCTGCTGGTCTGGAGCCTTCTGGGTTACTTTGTTTCCAGTGTACACTAGAACAACACAGAGAATTGTTGAATATTCAGAGAATTACCAAAAAAAAAAAAGGTGGGGGGGGGGGCATGCAGCAGCTGAGAACTTGCCCAAACTTATCCCCCTGCCTCAGGCAAAACCAGCTAGACACAAACCATTCCTGACAGATTTGTCCACCTGTTCTTATCAGCCTCTAATAAGGGACTCATGGCCTCCACAGCCAACCTAAGGCAGCACTGAGCTCTCTTTCCCGGTGTTTTTTTCTCCCTAAGCCCAGAGAAATCTTTCAAGCTGCACTGCGAGCCCATTATTTCTTGCCCTGCCCACCACAGCCATGGAAAATAAATTGTCCTCTTCTTCTTTCTCATTGTCTTTTAAATAGTCCAGTCATCTCCTTACTAAATTCAGCAAAATCTTCCAGGTCTCCCTCACTGGTCATGTTTTGGATTCCCTAGAACTTTCTTTAGGCTCGGTGTCCCAAACTGGACATTATACTGTACAGAGGCCTCAGCAATGCTGACTGTAAGGCTACTATTCGGGCATAATATGCATCCCTCCTATCTCTCTTTTGTTTGCTCTAGCGTGAATATCATGGTGTGGGAGCAGTGACAAAAACATACAAATTTTTTAAAAGCCTGTGCCTCCCTTACAGGAAATCTGAGGGAAATGAAAACACGTTAGAGGATGGGCTACCCACTATGTTGTCAAAGTTCATACGCTAAAAAAGTAGAGCTTACACTTACAAAAAAGGGACATTTTATTTTGATTTGAGCAAGCTTGGAATAACTCAACTATCACTAACAACATTCTTTTTCCTCAGCAGCTAGAAATACAGCCAGCATGCTGAGCATCTCAACTTGACATGTCAGTTTGGTCCTTCACTGCACGGACTGACATACTTCCTATGCCTCTGCTGATGCTTCTAGAAACGGATCACAGAGCGTAGCTGTATAAGCTCAGTGTCATGCCTTATACTATTATAACTTACTTTCAAGCTTGGTCATAATCTGAGAAGTAGCTGGATATGAACAGCTCCTAGTTTCTTAAGTTCTCTCCCAGCAGGCACGCCACCTCCTGCAACAACTGTTGCCATTAGTTGAGTGCAAAGTGGAATACAAGGTCCCTAAAGTCACACTGGAGGAACAGCAACAGAGAGAGACCATTTATTACTTCCGGTGCACTAATCATCAGGATTATTTACTGAGTTAAATGATGTTATAGGGTGCCAGCAACAGCATGCACAGAGGTGATAAAAGGCTATCAGGATCTATGTTTTGACTGTGCATTTTTATTGGACAGGATGCACATCATTTGTCTCCTAGGTATTTTTACCACCCATAACCTTAACTGTATTTTTTTTTTAATACATACACATTTATAAAACTCTTAAAGAAAAAAAAAAACAGTGAAAGGGTGCAACAAAAGGAAACTTAAAAAAATCCTTTAGCAACATCACCTAATGTTTTCCCTTATAAGTCTCCTCATATCCTCAAACCCAATTCATCCAATATCAGGTTTCCAAGTTCAGTCTCTCTCTGGTAGAGTTTCTAGTTAAAGTCAGTGCAATAACAATGGGGTAATTAAGAGTTCAGTTGGGAGATGGAGGAGCAGGAAGGGAGGAAGAAATATAATTAGAAAAAAACACACTTTCAGCCCTTTTTACCATAAAAAATTAAAAACACAAAAAGTAAAAAAAAAACCACAAGATCCATCACTGAGAGCTAAGAACAACCTAAAATCTCTACGTATAAAAGGCAAGAATAGCACATTTCCCTCCTCCCCCCCCCTTTTTTTTTTAAACTGATGATGTTCGAACCATGCTTGGTGATTTGGCAAATGTGGGAGGGGGATTAGAGAGAACAACTACCCACTTCTGAAGTGGGTATCTGAGTGGCAGTCACAACTCTTCCTTATCTTCTGTAGTTTCACACAAAGACAGTTCACATTTTTTTAATTCCTTTCTCTTGAAAACTCTGGCCTTCTGAAGTTCTGTAAATAAGTTATATTTTTCTCCATAGACACCCAAAACATAGCAAAAAAACCTTCTGATAGGGTCAAATGTTTAGTTTCTACTTCCCCCGTCTATTATAATATTAAATAACCATATAATTAAGAAGTATCGCAACTTATGTATGTTAACATAAACACCAAGTAAAAGATAAACATAAAAACCTTTCAACATTTTTCAAAAGAGGTTTTGTGACTAATTCTAGTTCATACTGCTTAGTTTGCTGAAAACATTTCTCCTACTGCAGCAGCTTTGCTGGAACCCGAAGCTGTCAGAGAAAGCACAGCTTCACATTCAGCTTTATCAGTTGCTTATTATCTGTAAAAGTTACTTTTAAAAATATGTTAGTTAAGTCCCAAATTGATCGCAAATAGTAAAGCCAACAAACACCAATAGTGAAAAAATTACTTGCCCAAAATGACGTTTTTCTTCTCTCCCTGAGGCTGCCTGGCTTTCCAGAATTTCCTGCTTGGAGACGGGAGGCTCTGGGCTGACACACACAAACCTCAGGTGCCGATAAATAAGGACCTCCCCATCGATGTCCTAAAACAGACAGAGATGCCACATGAGGGAACACACAAGAGTAAGAGAGCAGTTTAAGGACAACAAAATTAAAAAAATAAAAACAAGAAACTGCAGTCAGAAACATAATCACAGGTTTAGGATTCTCACCGGTGAATTAGAATTCACCTAAGAATTACAAAAGAGCCTGCTGGAAGTTTTGGCCTTTCTTTAACTCCTGTTTCAGAGCACCGCAGGGCTGCAGTGCCTGAAACCACGTCAACTAAGTCAGCAGAAACTTAGATCCTAATAATAATTAATAATAATGAACTCAAATTGAATAGTTTACTTATAGAATTATACATTTCTACTTGCTTTGCCCTCCCTAGCCAAGGGCTTCCATCATCCCCTTCCTTTCAATTAATTACCCCTTAAATCTTCATAAAGCTAAGCCACCGCCCTGCCCCTGGCAGGCTGGGATACCAGGACCTTCACTGCACTCCAGGCAGCTTCATCTGTTCTCTCCCCCTTTACAGGGCTGCTTATAACCAATACCACCTTGGTGAGTCTACAGGCTACCAGTTAAGTCATGGGCAAGGCCTGGCCAGCACTCTGGGCTACACTTTTAGGGCCAAAATTGTCAGCTACTGAGTTACTGATCAATCTCCTACAAGTCCTGCCCTAGACTTAGATTAAAAGATTTTGCAAGGGAACACGTTAGATATTAGTCATCCATAGACAACAGGCATTTTTGAAAGCCAATATGCCCAAACAAGGATTTCCAGTTCCAGAATGGAGGTTTTCAACCACACAATACCCTCCTCAAACATAAATTTAAGGACCAGTTGTGTTCAAAGCAGCATTTATAAAGGTTTATATTATAGGGTAGGAAGATCACAGAGAGAAAAATATTAGAAGATCAAGAGCATTTAAAGGGATTTTGGGTATGTCTATCCAGCACCACCCTACTAGAGCAGAGAGATCTTAGAAAAGTCTGCACAGGGAGATCAATTTGTATGCCATATATCTGCATCCTCCTTCAGAGTACATACTCATCCCCACATATCTGAGCCCCAAAGCACCTTTTCTGTTCTGGAGGGATAGTAAAAGAAACACTCTTGAGTTTAGGAGCACTGCACTTCCTTAGGTTCTTCAAGCAGAACAGAAAGTATCTGAATAATTTAGTAAAGGGCTCTCTTCTCACTTGAGATGCTTTTCTGGAACCCCAAACATTGCATGGACATATAGCTATTAGAGTCTGCTGCCATTTCCCCAAAACTGAGAATGCTATTCCAGGCGACCTGTCCCGATTCCAGTATAATTACCAACTACACAGCTCTTCACAGATACCCATCCATGTTTTCAAGTGGCTCCTGCATTCTTTTTCATTTCCTGTCCTTAACTGTTGCTCATGATTACAGAGCTGTTAAAGGTTTACCCTGAATGCAACTAAATATCATTGCTACTTCTTCCAAAGATAAGGCATCTGTTAACCGAGACAGGAATTTTCTGTGAATAAGAACTGCTGGATTTAGAGGTATATGTATATATGTATATATGTGTGTGTGTGTGTGTGTGTGTGTGTGTGTGTGTGTGTGTGTGTATGTATGTATCTCACACACATAGATATATATATATTTTTACACATACACGCGCACATTTGCATGTGCCTGTCTATATATGTGTGTATACACATAGGCAGATACATATACACAACCTCTCTGTTATAAAAATGTTTATGGGCAAAAGCCAGAAAAAAATCTACCAAGGGAAGGGGTATCAACTCCTTGAAACACAAACTAGGCATTGTTATTAATAAAATGAATACTGGGCCATCACTAACACTGGTAACCAATGGTTAAAAGTCTCTCGTAGGAAGCTATTAAAATGCGTGCGATCTCTTGTCATACCAAATAGTCTACGTCTCCTATATCAAATCCCAAGTAAAGTACATAGCATCAGCTTTAACCAAACTTCCTGACCTTTGTCTGTTTTCAGCACAAAAGGCTGAAGAGTGAAATCCCTATGGGGAAGAGCTTGGGAGACTCTGAAATGGCAGGAAGCCTGGACTGCAGTCCATTGCTTCCTGCAGAGAACAAGCTTAAAGAACTTGGACAGAAACAGCTCTTACTTGTCTCAGTAGCTGCCATGGTTTACAATGTTACAGGCCTACAATTAAAGTATGCTTTAAAGAGACTTTTTGGGGACAAAATCTGGGAAAGATCCTTTTTGGGCAAAAAAATTAACACACTGCAATGAGGGTGGCATTTTGCTTAATCAGAACAGGGCAGAAGAGGCCAACAAACAAACCTTGCCCGCTCTCTCAGTACACTTCTGATTTTTGGGTAGAGGGTCTTTTAGCTTCAGCTATTCTTAATGCACCTGTACATCAACAGCATGTAGTGACCTTCATTTTGCCATGGGAGGAGACCAACTTACATCAAGTAAGACAAGGATACGTTAATTCCCCACAGTGCACGTACCCAGAAGAACTGGAAGAAACAAAAAGCCAGATTTAGCAAACACAATTTAGAGTTGTGTTTGACGTTGCAACCTGCCCAATAAATTTTCAAGAAATTTTATTTCTTACTGCAGGGAAACTTTTTACATAAGAAACACTTAAGGGAAGAGGTTTTCAGTCCCTGTGCAAGGAGTAAACGATAAATAGAAAGTAGTTTAGTGGGAATCCAAGCAACAACAACAAAATCACAAACATCAAAAGGAGATTATGCCTAGTTTGTGCTGCTGCATGATGAACAAGCTTTCAAAAATTAGAGTTGCTCAAAGGCTAATTCTGATGTCTTTTCTGATCTGATAAAGCACAGATGTAGCACAGCATTCAAAAATACTTAGTTGTATAAGTAGGGCTTCCTACAATTTTGTCTAGAAGAAAAGTCATTCATTGCATGTGCTTAATACCTCCAACTTAACAAGGCATTCTGGGCATTTCAGGCAAGTTGGACTAGGAAAAATAAAATGGAAAAAAACCCAGTAAATACTTATGCATGATTTCCATGCCAATTTTGCATCTTGGACCTCACTGTCCATTACAAAAGTAACAGACACTGTTCTGGCTTTTTTAGTACATCTGTATAAATGAAGGGAAATCAGGGGAAACAAAACATTTTTAAGATTGTTATAACGTCCGTCAAGTTTCAATGATCTTTTCTATTAAATTTTAGTAGATGTTTCTCAGTAGCTGAAAAGAATGGTGGTTTTAAGGTCAACTGTAATGGGGCTCTTAAGGTCAGTTCTCCTCCTCTAGAATTAATCCTAATTTCCACCCTGTGAAAAATTTTAATGAAGACAGCCATTTCCAAACACTTAAGTATATTTATGAGATTCATTTCCACCATAATTATGTAGATTACTGTCTACAATAAACCGATTCGCCACGTATTCTAACAAGGGTGCTGTTATTGGCAACCCACTTTAACTGAAGGATATGCACTGGCAACTTGCCTGTGAACTGCAGGGAGTTTACACGAAACCAGAAGATTGCTGCTGTCACCTTTCTAGCACAAGGGCACAGCCTACAAAAGGTACCAGCCTCAGCATGCAGTAGCCTAAGATCCAAATTTGCTTGCTACCTGTGGTCCAGGTTTAGCTTGCCAAATGCACATATGATCACCTGATCCATCAGACAGAATAAACTGCTAACAACGAAAGAACAGCCAGTGCCTGACTGCTGCAAGAGCTGGGGTTTTCTGTCCGTTAGCTGAAGATCTCAAAACCCTCACTGTATCATGTATGGAGAGGAACTGAAGTGGTCTGATTTGCTCCTGTGGGGAAAACAACAATTAGGCAGATCATTTCAGGAAAAAAATGGATCAAATGCAATTTAGGTAGGATTTACTATTTGAGGCAATTATCCCTTCAAGAGCTGAAGTGCAGTGCAATAAAGCATTTGAAGGAATCTAATGGAGAACCAAGCTAGATAAGTTCACATGTGTTTCTTTTCTAGAGAGATTCAAGAAGACTTGAGGTCAATGACAACCAGAAATAAAACAAGCAGTGAAACTGCAAAAAATACTTTGCACTCTCAACAGCTTCTAAGATGCGAGCCTAAAAGTTATTGCCAATTATGCACTAAGCATCATACCTGCATGAGTCAGCAGAGTAAACAGCTTAAGGAATTCATGTTAGCAAAAATAGTGTCCTCTCTATCACTGGCAGGTACACAACTGAGAGGAGGCAGGATGGACACTTTTTAAATACAAATTGTGATTCTGGGATTCATATAAATCAGGGAGATTTAAGCCATTTCAAAGCTAAATTTCACAGACAGCAATCCTGACAAAAATTATTTCTACTGTCTGTTATGGCAACATAGCCAGGTAAAAAGCAAAACTTGTCTCTTCCTGAATGCAGCAAGAAGGAAAAATATATTGCACATTTAACACACATTAATCTTTGAGAACAATCATTTGGGAAAGCGTTAATCTGATCTAGCCACATGCAGGCTATCTAACATTTTGTGCAAAATTAACACTTTGTAAAAGCCAGCAAGTTCACTAGGGGTTGAACAATTTTAAATTTGTGACACTTTCTTCTTCATGTTGCAGAGTGTTTTGAACTAATGTGCGTTAATGCTCTGTACACAAAAATACGGTGCCTGTGAGAAGCAGCATTATGAAGTAAATGAAACACAAATCAGCAGACACAGATTAAGAGATTTTGAAGCCAGAAAAGGGACAATTACCATCCTCTACTCCTACCTCATGCATCATTACGTGATAAATAATAAGATGCTTTATGGTACTAAATAAGACCCAGATTGTTCAGGAAATACATATTTTGCTATAATTAAAGCAGCAGATATCCGCAGAACTTATTAAATTACAAATAAAAGCTACATAAATGGAAAAGAAAGTAAAATAGCAGATGGCGCACAAGTCATTAAGAAAGTCAGCTCCTTAAAATAATGGATTTCACTACAAATTAGCAAACCCAGTGAAGTGGAAAGCAAGGCAAAAGCTGAGGAAGATGTAATAATAAATCCGTAGTAATGATTGAGAGCGGACACCCTGCTCCAATACAATCACCACTGCTTTTGCGTGTGAAAGGATTCCCCCACGTTAAATAGTCTGAAATAGAAACTGATGGTAAACTCTTTCATGCCTTAATAAGAACAGTATTTTACAGCAGAGAGACAAAAGTAAGCAGAAATAAGCTGAGAAAGCAAGAGCAGAAATGAAATCCACATTGGCACTCACTTAGTCACAAATACCAAATGCATGCTGCAGATTCAAGTAAGGTGCTGCCCACGTGCTGTTCTGATGGTTTGCTGCCATCTAGAAACTGAGTTCCATTTATGTGATTTCCATTTGGCTATTAAAAGACCTTAGTCTTCAAGAAAATCAATTTAGCACCTTTTATTAGTGCTAATGTATTCTGTCAATAACGTTGACATGTTCCACGTATTAAAAAACAAACACTAGATGAATCTAACTTCATGCTTGAATTTAACTAAAACAGCACATTGGTAATAATCCCTAACCATATCACGCTATTCGCAACTACCATTCACTTGCTTAAGTGCATCCTGCAACCTCTATGCATCTTCATTGCACTTCCTCACACTTCAGATGATTCCAGCACATGGCTCGTACTAGGTAGTAGCTGCTGAATTGTTAACTAATTCAGCTGTGAATTTTCAGCGTGAAATATAACTTCTTGCTCAGATAGCCACCACCCATATAAAATGTGGAAAGCAGTATTACTTTGCTGTCTGCTTAGGAACTAATCCCAAAGCCAGAGTCACACAGACAAATGAAGAAACCAGTGGTTTAGCATCCCTTTTTTATTTTTTCCGGAAAACAAGGCTCAGATTGAACACTAGCAGTGCAGTTTTGAGCACAGCACAAAAGCAATAGCGTTGTGCTTTAAGGACTGCTTTGTACTGACAAGCTGAAGTTCATTTTCTCCCCTGGCTATACGATGCCCTGCTCTATAAAGTGCAACTTACTAGTGGAACAGGCTGGGTTTGGCTTCTGTTACCAAAGCTGAACAATTCCAATGCAACATATTTCTCATTCCTGGTGTTTTGCTGAGGTTAGAAACAGGCTCTTAATGTTCAATAATCAGTGATGAATTATGTTACTCAGAGACAGCACTGTGACATAAATCAGCCCAATTTATAATCTAGAAGCTGGGATGTTCCAAATCAGGAATTGTCTCTCTTCTTGTCACAGCTGTGACTATCTTATAAGCAGGGCAGTTCACTTCTCTTTGTTATTTCTGATTCCATCCTTATTGGGAGGAAAAGAGTATTTCAGGCATGGCAAGCCCTCTTCAGGAAAAAAAAATATATATATATATATCACTCTGTACTTGGGGAGTAATTCAGGTCCTTTGAGAGCAGTAAGCTTTGGATGAAGGTCTCATATGTCAAAGGAGAGACAGATAACACAAATGGCTGACCTGATCTTCAGTCACCACAGATTAGTCCTAAATATAGACTTTAAAGAACATAATTACCTTTAAAAAACACATTATTAAGATGACAAAGTTTTTATGTAGTACAGGCACCATATAACATCCAAACGCAAGGAGGGATTTACTCCATTCAACGCAGGCAGCAAATAAAATGCAAGCATGAGCTACTCGCAAGCCTCCCTTCAGAGTCAAAGGAGACAAAGAGGCACCTGAAGAGGGGAGAGTCATTTCATCCTGAAACTGGTGTCTAGAGGACATCAGAGGAATAGCTCTCTGGAAGCGTCTGTTTCCCTCCGCTGATAGTAAAGACAGGCTAGGGTAACTACTCTCTCAGATACAGATGTGTAACTTTTAGTTATCTGAAGTTAGATAATGTGAATCCTGCTCTAAATGATAGGAAAAAAAAAAACCCACACATATAAATTTGGAGAGCACTGAGTGAATCACGTTACTTCTGAAGGAGAGTCAGACTGCAGTGGCACCATCCAGAGACAAACAGCCTGAATAGAAAATTTCTTTCTGCAAGTGCTGCCACTTCAGATCATCTCAAAGGTTTCCAGGACTGTTTTATTCCAACTCTGCTTCAAAGCTTCCACTATTAGGACAGTGGCCAGTTGCTTAAAGCAAGTTCTGTTTATTTTATCGTGCTGCAAAGTCGTTTCATATAATGCTGTTTTTCTCGAAATATTTTCACGGAAAGAAAACCACGGCTGCTTCAAAGTCCCAAAGATCAGCGGAAGAAGGAGAAATAAGGATTCTCATCTGAAAATATTTAAGCAATAGCTGATGCTTTTAAATAGGAATTTGACTGGATAACAGAACCTTCTCTTTAACTCCTACCGCTAGAACAATAACACAGGCAAAGAATGTATTACCCTCAGTAGTGTGTATAATTCCTCTGGAATACTTCTTTTTGTGTTGTCCCTCCACAGCACACTCAGTATTTACCCAAAGTACCCATTACTACATCTGCTTACCAGCGCACTCTCCTTCCTCAGCCACCTCCAACTCCACTGAGAGTAAAAAAAAAAAAAATCCAAAACCAAACAACTTAGATTTCAGAGAAACAAAGCAGGATATCTGATGCTAACCGAGAACCTTGAAATCAAACTATTTCTAACTCTGCAACAATCTTCTCATGTGACTGAGCAGGCTGTACCATTCCCTTTCTTCAGCTAGAGAACTGAAGTAACAAGGTCAGTGAAAGAACACTGCTAGCTCTCATGATATTTTTCAGATATTTTTAAACCACTCCTGATTAGCTTCAGTACTCTGGCAATTACATGAAAATCACATCTTCTCACTTCATGGCTACAGAAGACAGCTGGAAAAATGTAGATTTAAAGTTTATACATATGCTTGTGAACATCCCTTTTTTCAAAATCCTAAAGGAGCCAGTAGAGGATTTTGATAGGCTTGCAGTAAAAAATATCAATAAAGTCACATCACAAACCTGTGCCAAGTCCCCGGAACATCTAGCCAGTGCTCTGGGAGGTCGACCTCCCATTCTGCTCTAAAAGGAGAGACTTTCCAAGACTGGGAACTGAATCTAACCAGTAGTGGGAAATCCCAGTCAAGGGTTCAATAGAAAGAGTAGACTCTAAATTGGGTATGCTTTGGGAGGAACACCTTGAAAACTTGATTATAGCTCTGTTTATTTCATCACCTACAGGCCTTTTAAAAATCTTATAACATTGCCTTTCAAACTGCTATACCACACTCTGAACCAGTTGTACAACACAATCAAGAGCATGCACAACAGCTTTGCTTGCAGGCACCTAGATCAATTTATAATTATTACTTCAAACAGCATTCAGTGGGACACCACAACTATTATGGCCATATCTATGAAAGATATTTAAAAAAAAAAAAAAAAAGTCAATGGCAACTGCTTGATCAAGACTGCCTTTTTCATCACCTCTGCCTGTTCTTTCCGATTTCTCTGCTAGCTGCCGTAGGAACTTCAGAAAAGATCAAATTCTTCAACAGCTGAATGTTAACTACACATTTCTACAGTGATGCAACAGCACTTTGGTCTGACAGTGCTATGTTTGAAAGCATGGACGTATGAAAACAACTTTGTATTCCTGGATCTTCTTTTTACTTCTATTGACCCACAAGCACCATCTGTACAAAACGTCTCTGGTAGCCACCACCTTTCTAGAGACTGCGAAGGTTGAGGGAAGCAGGAAGTACGCGCAAAGAAAATCTAAAGATGAGACTGTGGTTTTTCTTTAACATTAGTGAAGGATGTTTTCCACAGCCGTAAGCAGCCAAGTGCTTCAACCTATGAGTTTTAAAATTCTTCAAGTCACTGGAATTCTAGTTGCCATTGGTTACATGTGCACTCAATAGCATTTTGCACTTGTAGCTCCATAAAAATCTCCAATGACCCCCAAAGGAAGGCGTGGAAACAGAGAAAATGAGCTTTCCTCATGTCTTCCTTTGGTCTCAAAATCCGCTCTTTTAGTGAAGTGACAGGACAGGCCATATGACACCTCTGGACAGGCCATATGACACATCTCCGAGAGATAATAACCTACACATTGTGAAGGAGAGGCAAAAGGTCAGAAACGCCAACCATTCATGGTGCAGTTTTGTGTAGACTGCCACTGCACAAAGCCCTTTCTGTCATTACAAAATGGCAATTTTTGTACATGAGAGAAGGAATCAACCTCTTTAGGCAGGGATTATTGCTACTGGCTGATTTCACTGACAGCAGGACAGAGAGCTCTATTAGGTACTGGCATTCCAAAGCAACTGTATAATAAAAGCATAACCTAGACCCCATCAAATATTCATTAAACGTATTTAGAGCTTTTAAAAACTAGTTTGCTATATTCTGCAGCTCTCTGTATGATACGTTTGGTTCTCTCTTTCATCCTGAAAATACATATTTAAATGACATCACGTCACCATATGCCCCCAGGAAGTTCTCAGAATACTTTACCGGCCCACAAGCCCCAGAACTTCACAGAATCACAGAACAGCTGAGGATGGAACAGACCTCTGTAGATTGTCTAGTCCACTCGACACAAGTATTGCCATTAAATAAGGTTGGTGAGGGTAAAGTCCCCCACACTACTGCATGTAGCAAGACTGGATTTCCTGAAGTTTCCTGAAATTCTGTAGCATATTTTGTGCAAATGTCAGCAGTATCAAGTTGCTAGACAGTCACTTAAAAATACGGCTCAGTGGTGGAATCATGTATTGTTTAGTTGCAGTACACATCTAGGATTACCAAACGACAGGCATGCAAGCAGATCAGAGCATCCTGCAGAAATGCCTCTTTTTAAAATCTTATCAATATTTTGGCTTATAAATCAGCCCACACTGAGCAAGGTCCCTTTAAATACCTTGACAGATCCTACATAAATTTGAGACAGTCAAAGCTTTCCAAGATCGCATTAGGCCCAAAAGTAGCAACCCTGTCCTACACCAAACCAACCTATGTACACCTCACTCCTCCTGTTGTGCCTGCACTTAAATTATCAAGGTCTTGTGGCCAGGAGATGACCTTGCCGAAAAACTAGTATTTTGCTTTTTTGCTTTTTATTTGGGTAGGGCTATTTTTTCAGCAACATCAGCTTGTACATATGACAGAAACAATTCTCTTCAGCAGACGCTATTGCTTCTGGCTAAATCTCATTGAAAACCAAACAGGAAGCTCCATCAGGTTCCAGAGCAACCACGTAATAAAAATGTTACCCATACCTTTAAATACAACTTCATTACTACAAAGGAGGGGGTGGAAATGTGTGTGTACCTTTGAACGAGATGAATTCACCCCTGGAAGCAGCCTTTTTTTCCATTTGCTATAAAAAGAGCAGGGTGAACAGCTCGAACATACATGTTTAACTTTGAAGACCAGTTTTGAACAAGCTTGGCAAATACAAGCCAAGTAGTGGTGTGCGCATAGCTCTTTCTCACACTATCCTTGCTTTGTCCTGCTTCTCAGTTACACTTCAAATAATTTAGGGTGGGATCCATCTGTCCCCATCTGTTTTAGATGGCTAAAAAGCCCACACTAAGTGAAAGTCAGACATGTGACCAATTAAAAGTTAGATGTGCAAGTTTGAGCTGTTCACACTCAATTATTTTATAGCAAACGGAAAGTCCTCATAAACAGAAGAAGAAAACCAAAACGTATTCAAGTAACAACATATTTCTTAAAACAAAGACCCTTGTAATGCAAAAACGCACAATGCTCACAGGCCCAAGAAACAAAGAAAGATCAGCCTGCCAGATGCTACTTGGTTCTGATATGAAGGAACTAAAAGTCCTATCCAGACAGACTGGGAAGGACAGTCTGCAGAAGAGAGTTGTGAAGTAGGCATACGGTTTGTCTATAGGGTGGACGTAAAAGGTAAAATGCATAATAGATTGAGAGATATATTAAGGCTAAGAGTAATGAATGTAAGCAGCAGTAATACTCCCTAGCTATGGAAAAAAAAAAAAGAAGAAACTGAACTTGGCTCAGTAACAGGGGTGGAAGATTATGAGCAAGGTCAGAAAGCAAACTGGGCTAAACAGAGCGGCCACCAGCACAGAAACAAGTTTATGGTCTGAGTAGCTCCAAAAGGGTTTATAGAGCTTAAAACACAGGTGGGGCAGTTAAAACAGCTGGAAATTATCAGTAAATTTTTCAAAAGCACTTTTGGAACAGAGACAGCTTCTTCTTCAGCCATTTGCATGCTCTCATTTGTGGCCTCAGTATGAAGCAGCAACTTTAGCTGGAGGGGCAAGGGGAACATGAGCCAAAGATTTTGCCACATCAGGTATAATACAGACAGTACAAAACCCAGCCTACTTTCTCATCACAGTAAATAGATTTCTAAGAGATGTGCTTGAGGAACTGCTGTAGACCTAAGACCTAATTCAGTCACCTGGATAGTTTCATCTCTCTCAGTCTCCCAAATCAAACTGCTAGGACTGTTGCTTAATCTGTTCTTCTGATATGCTAAAGGCAAGACTTGGAGAATTTGAATTGAGTGTGAGGCTACCTAAGCCCAGGAAAGAAAACAGAATCTTTTCCCAAAACTTGGAAGATCTTTATGAAATAGAAGTAATTGCTGATGATTGGAAATGAGACCCAAACCATAACTGAGAGTCTGTGCAGCGCTGCATTGTCTGCCAAAGAGACAGAAATGCTATGGGACAGAGGGATTTCCTGGGGATCCAGGCAACGTGGGGGACGTTTACAGTGCTGGAGCAGTAGGGTATGCCTGCAGAGCTTCAGAGGCACGTTAACATCTCCCAGCAGATTTACCCTTAACTGGTTATAATTAGGTTCTCAGGCAGAGTGCTAACTAAGGACAGAAGCTGTTGATAAGGAGAAAAGCATTTTGGAACCTAAGACAGAAAAGCCATACACATCAACGAAGTCCAAGAGGTCGATCTGATAAAACTCAGGTGCACACAGACTAGAGGTTGCAATCTCTTACTTTTAGTACCTGGCTTCCAAAGTGGGAACAAGACCCAAAACCCCTGAGTTAAGATATTATATGTTTCTTTTACAGTGCCCAGGAAGAAGCAGGATGCAGTCTGACAACCAACTTCAAGCAATCCGTGACCACAATGCCACAAAACAGGCTGCCCCTCTACTGCCTTTCCAGAGGCTTCTCCACTACCCTTCAGTCACGCATTCACTAACCCTTACCCCACTCCACATCAGAATTAGTAAACATGTGGCCATAATAGTCAAACAGACCAGTTCCTTGCATCAGCTAAAAATTTGCTCCTACCACCATCTCTCAGTTGGTTTCCAGTCAGAACAGGGAGATAATGCTCTTCCCCACACAGCATATCACTAGCTACACTGATGTAAAGGAGGAAGCAAAGACCCACCAACACAGAAGCATCAGGGAGCAGCAAGGGCCAGCTGCTCTCTGAGGGACGGCAAGCTTAGGATGACCCCAGGGCAGGCAGTGCCCTCACCAACTAGGGCAGCTGTCCCACAGCATCCGAACATGCCAGGCAGAGCCAGGGGCTGGTAACAGGCCCCACGGACAGCCCCAGATACGGCAAGGGGAAGACCCAGGTCCAGGGTCCAGTCAAGAGCAAAAGGACATAGGGCAGAAACAGGACTGCAGGTAGGTACACTTATAACATAGATCAAAGCCAGGCCTGAAGGCCTAGGCCTGAGCTTAGATGGAGCTCCTGCGCAGACACCCCAGCTGCCTGGTCAAGGCAATTAAAGCCTAGTGGTGCCCTTAGGACCCTGACAAGGCCTTTTTACAGCAACAGTCTGAACATCAAAAATCAGTTGTATACTCATCCCCAAGTTACTTCCCAAAGTTACCAGTTTTCTTCCCCCACAAACCCTACAGTTTGTGCAAAGAGCTAAGAAGAGCTAGTTTACAAATAATGGCAAGCAAAAAGATGATTCAGAAGTCCCACTTCCTCTGGACAAGGAAATCAAATGTACTTAAGAAATTAATTAGTTAATAACAATTAGAACAAAATTAGGCGACAGAATAAGAGCTGAGAGCAAGCATCTTGGGCCTCATGGTCCAGCGCCCCAAATCTTCCCCTGCAAACGAGGAGACATATCTATCTGTTGAGGAACTAAACAAAGTAGAACAAGGCTCACTGTCTTCTTTTGAAAAACAAGAGGGAAAGGTGGTGCAAGGGCCTACCTTTAATTGCCTGCTTCTTAGAACAGTGAGCCAGGAAACAGGAGACCTGAGGTCAATGCTTATCTGAGCATGAAAGGATTGAAATTTTTACTTTCTGCCTCCTCAAAGCATACCTTATCTACTTGCTAGCTGTAAGACTGAATGGGGTAAACTTTCCAGGCACTCTGGGCCACAGCGCAGAGGGGAGTACGATAATCACTCCGTTAGATCTTGCTGGAGATCCTAAGTTCTGCTTCCTCCTCCTGTAAAGTCCCTGGAACAAACAGAAGAATAGCCTAAGGCACAGAGCTTGCGACTCTTCTCCCAGCTGAGTGTCTCAGTCACTAGAGTAAGGCTCTCTTTGCATTCTCTCTCTTTTCAGCAAAGAATCCTAGCCCTGTTTCATGGAAGGCAGTCTGATTCAGGCAGGGGAAGCAGCTTCCACTCAGCTTTTCCTTTAGTCTGGTAGGGGGGTAACAAAAGTCAAAACTCCTTTGGGCTGAGGAAGGAATTTATCTTGATCATGCACTCTCTCGGCACATGTTCTAGCCATTCAGGTTGCAATACAAAAAGGGTGTGGGTGGACCAGCATGCTACTGTCACAGCACTGAAAAGGATACGTCCAAAACTGCCTCTTACGAACGATTCTCTGTAAGCAGACATTAGCTGAAATCTAATTAATCTGATTAAGAACCTCAAAAGTTGGAAGAATGACTGCCTACTTTCTGAATCTTTATTGCACTCAGGGGACCCGGGTGTTAACAGACTCAGTCTGGGGAGAGCAGATTCCAAGAACAATTCTAGGTCCCTGAAACTTCCACATCAGCATGGAGCTACAGACAGGGAAAGCTGCTTAATCTCTGAGCACTGATGGGCTATGCTTTTGAAGGGGAATTGACCCTTAAGATCCATGCTTCTCCAGCACTGAACTGAATGATTCAAGTCAGTTTTCAAGCTGAATAACACAGCTCAACTTCTTTGGTTTATCCACCAACTTGTTTGCAGCTTTATCTGTGTATAGGGATATTAGCTTTCTGGTCAGTCATGTACTAACCTTTCTGCCAGGCAATTTGATTTCCAAAGTTATTCGGGGGGGGGGGGGGGGGGAGAGCAAACATTGCCTTCAGTTCCCAGTCAAAAATTAAATTACACCATGGGAGCACTCATGACAAGCAGTATGCCCACCTCCATGCAAGAAATCCCAGGGTTAAACAACAAACAGCTCTTCTATTCAAATGAAAAAGAAAACAATGAAACAACTTGGAAAAATTCAAATAATAACCAGATACTTGGATAACAGGCCTGATCCCAGTCCTTCCCTCAGTCTCTGAGAGTTGCTGCTGGGCCAACATTAGCAGCTCATTAACAGATTTCTCTCCTCATTATATCCCAAGGAGGAGGCTTGAGAGAGCTTAATTGCAGGCAAGCCAGTCCCTTGACACATAGAAACCAGCAATTTTTAAGTACTCTGCTACCTATCTCAGCAGAAGTAATCACATCTTTTGACACTAAGCAAGAAGGCCCTTGTCCACAGGATGTCCTTAATGACACCAGTATAGGCAGTAGCCTCAGGTCTTCAAAAGTAGCCTCAATCCCCCCATGTCACTCCTCCACTTTAATCAAAGCCCCTTCAATTTAGCCTGTTAACCATGAAATCATCTTCTTTATACCTTTTAGGACTTCTAAGCACACAGAACTGCCAGTGACTCTTTCCTGTTTATCCCTAAATTGTGGGAGGGGTACATTCTGTGGTATTTCCAGCAGTTTTGCCTCCCACAGCTGCATCCTCTGCCCACATCCACACAGCACATAAGGATGAGACCAGGATGCATATTCTTCCTTCCCATGCCCTCGGATCCTTTGAAAGACCCAGTGGTATCAGCAGGGAAGGAGCCACAGTGTGCTCCAAGACCTCTCCCCCCTACCCCATTCAGCGTGTTTAGGGATTTGTATTCAACCACACTCACACTGCTGAAAATAGTCCAGGGTGGCACATCCAACACTCCTAAGGGGTTCCAAAGCAACTTCATGCCACCACTTCAGCAGTGGCAGCGGGGGCAAGAGCCCTCCACCTAAGTACATGAGAAGATCACAAAGTTGTACTAATCTCACCTTCAAAACCTAATAAAGTTTTCACAAGTGTCTCAATCTACCAGAATCCTGAAGAGCACCCAGCCTACCCACTCTGACCCCCAAGCTGCTCCTTCATCTAAGTCCATCTGGGGAATCTTACGTACTCTTGTCCATATTCACCATCATATCTCAATGGCAAGTTCCCTGTATTTTTTCCCATCTAAGTTTTTACTGGAATGTTACAGCCAAGTCAAAGTTTGCTGGAGATCTTTGCTCTCTCTCCATCTGACATGATTTTACTTGGGTCGGCTGCTGTTCTTAATGTAAGAATTTAGTTTAAACTACCCAGTAGAGTTCACGTGTGTCCATGCTCTAACAAAGCATAGCCAAGTTGTTTGTGAACCAAACAGCCCTTTTCTGATCAGAACTAGGAGGTACGATGGAGTTTCTAGTTTTGCCTTCCCTGAGTTCAAGTTATCTCTTCATGCAACTGCAGTCTATTCTCCATCAGTTAAGGAAGTAGTATGTGGCTACTCCAGAGAGTAAAAATAACCTGGAGAGCCAAGGTACTATGAGACACAGTTAAAACCATAGTGCAGACACAAAAGTGGCTGTAAACGAAGCCAACTTGGATTCAGCAGGGTTTGCTCATCTGAGCTGCATGCTGGCCCTCACAGAACCACAGAATGGTTGAGGTCGGAAGGGACCTCTGGAAATCATCTAGTCCAACCCCCATGCTCAAGCAGGGTCAGCTAGAGCACATTGCACAGGATTGTGTCCAAACAGCTTTTGCATATCTCCAGAGAAGGCAACTCCACTACCACTCTGGGCAACCTGTTCCAGTGCTCGGTCACCCTCACAGTAAAGAAGTTTTTCCTCGTATTCAGATGGAATTTCTTATGTTTCAGTTTGTGCCTTTGTGCCTGTTGCCTCTTATCCTGTCGCTCGGCATCACTGAAAATAGTCTGGCCCCATCCTCTAGATACCCTCCCTTTAGATATTTCTATATATTGACAAGATCCCCTCTCAGCCGTCTCTTCTAGAGGCCGAACAGGCCCAGCTCCCTCAGCCTTCCCTCATAAGAGAGATGCTCCAGTCCCCTAATCATCTTCATAGCCCTCCGCTGGACTCTCTCCAGTAGTGCCATGTCTCTCAGTTTGCTCAGACCCAAGCAAATTCCACAAGCCACACTGCTGTTTTCTGCCCCAGGCTCCTTAACTTCTCCACTTTCTAGCAAGACCCATTAGCTTATATGTATGGCACTAGAATGGCCCCTTAGCTAATCTGCAAACCAGACAGTCCACTCACAGAATGAAGAGCTCCCTTTTCTGGCAGCAGGCAAGCAATTACGGTAACCAAACAGTTAACTGGAACACTAACTCGCTAACTAAAATTTTAGATGCCTTCCACACAAGCTAAAGAGGAATATCCCGGTTTTTCGCTTTTTTCCTGAGCTTCCTCTTTGTAATAAATTATCCACCACTTGGACAGTGTTCAACAGGAATTGGTCTCTGTCTTTAATTAAAATTTAGCAAAATGCATTCTTTATGCTGGCTAGCTGGACTTCCCTAAACAGTCTCATTACCTGTCCTTGATGGAGTTAACAGCCACAACCTTCAGGAGGAATTTAGTATTTTTTTCTTTTACTACCTGAAATCCTGCATGTTTGTTTCCTAGCTTGGAATCAATGCCCACACAACAAAGATAACATAACTTTCCTGTAATACAGTTAGTTGTGCCTATAATGAATTGTTTTGGGCTTTAATGCCTCTCAGCATGAGGTTTCTTTCCTCCTCCTTTACTTCTTGGACCATTTGAATCTTTTTTCCTTTTCATCTGATGTCAAAAATCTCTGCTCTGATTCTTATTAAAGCACTTACTTGTTGAGCTGATTTTGCTACTTGCTAGGATGGGATAAGAAACTGTTGGCCAGTCATTATTCCCCTCCCCTCTCATTTTTCCATGTTATGCCTTTTAAGAAAGAACTTTCTAATTGCAGACATTTAACTAGGAGATTTTTCCACTAGGGGTAGGTTTATCTTTTTGTTGCATATTCTTTTCAGTTGTTCCAAATATATTGTCTCAAATCTACCATCAGTTCTGCTTTCATGAGCTCAATTGTATTCAGTCATTTGGGCTACTAGCTGTTTGCATCCCTTCTTCTGGGAAAAGAGAAAGAGGAGGAAAAATGGAAAGCAAGATGTATGATCACTCATTAAGATGGTGGCCTACAGAAGCAGCACAGCCAGCCAAGAGAAATGACAACAGCACAAGGAAGGGGACTTCACACTTACCAGTGTTTGAGACAAATGAGTGTTAATTCATCACTTTTCACCAAACTAGTTCTTTTAAATCAGCACAAATGGATCGCTCAACAGTCCCTGTCCTAACACATGGTGAAAGTCTCTGCATGGATTCTTGCTACCCTTGAGAATACAGGGGACTGAAGCACTCACTAAAATTAAAATAGACGGACCCCAGCAAGCTGATTGTTTCCTTTTTATAACTGGCAGCCTCAAAAGACACAGCGCTCAGACACCCTGATCTGCATATCACATAGATATTCAACATTCATTTTGCAAGGTGGTTATGATGATCTATCAGATTATACCCTGGAATAAAATTGGAGTGCAGTGCTTACATCTACAGGGCTTCTTGCAACAGAGTTTGCAACAGGATCATCAGGGAGAATAAAAGCATTTAGAAGTTAAAAAAAAAAAAAAAAAAGGGATTTTTAGGATTTTCATATTTTCTCTCATGACTAAAAAAAATTCTGACAAATATCCAGCTATCAGTAGAAGCTATAAAAATAATCACTCAAAACAAAGGCAGAAGAGTTCAATGTAAACTAGAAAAAAATCTGTTCAATATGCTGATATTTAGAGGAAAGACTCAATCACAGAAAATAAATATAGGGGTGGGGAGAATTTATTAAATGCCTTTCTGGGACAAGCAATTAACCAAGTCTGTGCTACGCTTATGAGGTTCTGCGAACAAGGTGGAAAAAAATCTCAGATGAAATAAAATACCACAGGGGCATCCTGCCAAATATAACAAATAAAGGCAGCCACGGGAAAATCACTCCCCAACAACAGGATATGTGCAGAATGTCCAGGGCATGATACCAAAAAAGCTGTATGTGACCAGGAAAACCACAGGAAATAAAGCAAAAAATCTACCTTGCTAGAAGATGTTAAAACATTAGCCTTGACAGAAACTGAAGGAGAAACAGTATCACCAAGGCTGCAAGAAATCACCTGATGCAAGCTTTCCCAGCAAGCTTTCCCACAGTACAAGGAAATCACTTAGCCTAGCTAGTTTCTCCATTTTATTCATACTGATTATTCAGGGCAAACCGGTTCAAATATAACTTAAAACACTGTGCGACAACTATTGCAAGCATAAGGGCTAAAGGGGTCCACCACAGATATGTATGCCAAGCCCCAGTGGCCAACGCTGTTGCTAGGAAGGAGGGCTGTCAGACCGCACGGGAGAGCGCTGAAGGAAGGTGTAGCAGCAGTGAGGAGGTACAAACGTACATAGGTATTACTAAGTCTTACAACTCTGCATTTTGTAGGCTCACAGGGCTCAGAGTATTTAAAGCAAGGAGTTGAAACTCAGCACAGAAGGGGGAATTAAGACCATTAGGCTATGGTAAGCAAGGACTTCCGGGAAATCTTTGATTTTAGCACTACAAACACGTAACATACTATACATTCTATGATAGAATCAGTTTATAAGCTTAGGAACTTAACCGGATGAAAAAGAGAAGAACTTGCAACAAAATAAGCTCCACAACAGTATTTTCCTGAGATGGTGGTGGTGTTACTGACTTTTAAATAAGCTAAAAAAAAAAAAAAAAAAAAACGCTGTATGATTTTTCCAGAGGTTGATGAACATGGACAGATCACTAAAGTGGGAGAGGGGAAAGAAGAAAGAATTTGTAAGGCTCTGGCACTGGTAAAAGATGCTGTTTGGGATTAGCTACATGTTTTTGCCAAAATATCCACTTTGCAGACAATATGGAACTTTAGACCATCAGATGCAACAGGTAGCTATTGATTGGGGCAACTCAATAATTTCAGGCTGCAGCATACTAGAGCGTTTAAGACATTTAAGTCTACCTCTTCAGCTAAAAAAGTTTTGTCCATTTGGGTTTTTAACCCTCTCGAAATGCTATTTAGAAGAAAAGAGATCGCAAAACTATTGTAAAAAGCTCCTGCTGAACATGGGAAACAGTTTTGGCAGGGACAGGGGAAGAAGTTCTGAGCTCAACTTCTACAGCAACTTCATGAAATCATGGCACAGACAAACTTTCTCAGAAAGGTTCTGGTTTTGCCTCCCAGTACGGTTTTGCGCTTTTTATGTTACTGATGTTCTAAAACTGCGTATGCCTTCAGAAACAAGCCTTTCACATGTGAAGATCCAGGTTAATTCTATTCCTGCTAAATTACAGGATTTGAAATACACATTTGACTTTTCTGGCTGTAATTCTGTTCTTCGCATCTTCTTCCAGTTTGCTGCAAAGCATGGAAAGCTCTCAGAGAGCCTGAGTGGTCAAACACCTCCAATTTCACTAATCCTTGCATTCAGAGGGGAGAAGTCACATTCTGTAATGACAGAAACAGGCCGACACCCAGGAAACCAGCTATGCTAGAACTGAATTAGAATTCATGCTCATCCTCCCTGGAACAGCCTGGTGGCTTCCCTTCCCCTTCATTATAAGGGGGAGGTTGAGAAGAGAATCTAAGTATGCAACGGCATAATTTAAACAGCAAATCTGAAGAGGAAGGAGTGTGAAAAACATGAGTGATCATTATAAAAGGCGACTATAAGGAAAATGCCAGGCTACTATGAGGAAAATGCCTTTTACACATTTCCCTGAAGAAAAACAATACAAAAATTAGATATTCAAAATTAGATAATTTACAGTTACGGACAGAAACGCCTATCGGTGCAGTTGCTCTGAACATGACACCACAATGTCAGGCAACCTCATGACAACAGCAAATGTAGTTTTCAAATTTTACGCAAGCTGCACATAAGGGAAACCTGGAAAAATAGCATTAGATCTCTCCCTGCCTCAGCCATTTGCTCAGAAGCCCAGAGAGACAGCAAGGGATGTCAAGGGAACACAGCCACGTACAATATTTATACACGTCATCTATCTATCTAATGATAACTTATCCATAATGAAAAGGGCACATTTGTGGATTATATTTTATTGTGAACTTTGGATAACTCTGATCCCTTTCAGCGTATAACAAGTTGTTTCCTGGGAATACAAAATACTGCTTTCAAATGGATAAAGGTGAGTTTGCACACAGATCTGATCATAAAGTGGCTGAAGCCCAGTAAGGAAGGCTTTACACACCCTGAAGAAATTGCTGGGAGTCTGGTAAGAAGCCAGTCCATGCAGCCTCTCCAAATCCTCCTGCTTATCTTTGATCTCTATAGGGAACTCAAAAGTCTACTGGCAAATACCTCCAGAGGCCATATTGCCAAGTCTCACAGTTGGGCTCATTAGCAAGCTTGGGATCAAATTCTAAGTCCTGTAAAGGCCATCAGCTTCTGCATCTTGTGGAAGGAACAGGGAGAGCTTTGTGACGTAAGATCTGTTTGTTCTCATCTGTCACTGGTTTTCAGCACCAGAGGTCCAGGCTAACCAAAGCAATGAGTTACTAAGCAATGGTAACTAAGGGATATTTGCATATGCTAATCAGGTATGAGTATGTGTCATTTTCCTAGCGAAAGGACAGGTTCTTCTGCAGAATGTCATGGATTCAACAAACTGAAACCTCAGGAATAAAGTTGAATAGCCCTGTCATTATTGTATTTGTGTGTATCGCTACAGTTGCTTCAGCTTCAGATAACAGACGGCATCATTATCTGAACTTCACAGGCAAGGAGGTATCTGCCCAAGGTCACACACGAAGTCTGTGGCATGAATGAGAACTGAACTTTAAGCATAAAAATCTATTTCCTCCATTGAGGGAAAACCTAGAAATTCTTTTTTCTAACTTGCAGTGAATAACAGGCGTTTCACCAATGTAAATTGGATAGAACAATCTATGCCAGGAACTACAGTAAGATTCAGATCCAGGCTAGGACAAACCACGTCCTGTCTACAGTTGTCAAGGTAGTAGCAGCCTTAAGCTTTCTAGCTACAGAAGAGCTCCAAATCCTTCCCTTCAGGAAGTACTTCTTGCCTGGATAATGGTCATGCCGTGATATTTTCACTGACCCTGCTCTGAAAACATTAGGTATTTTCAACTTGCCAAAGAACAGCAGCACTATTGGAAAATAATTCATAGAACCTACAACATGGCTGAAACACCCTATACGTTAAAGCCAAGGAGTTACATGTCCATTGAACAGCAACACTAGGTGAGTGCATTTCCTGGCAGGAAAGCCCTTGGTCCCTTTCTATGCATGCAATACCAGGGAAGGATTATGAAGATGATGGACATACTTAAGTTGCAAGGCTAGTTCCCTCAACAGTCAATCCCTATGCAGTCAAGAGAAGGAGACAGGTTCCTTCAGAACATCATTTGGAGGTGAAGGCAGACACTGACGAAACAGAGGAGCCGAACAAAGGATAATGGCACCAGGATACCAAGAGCAGCCATGCCCTGCAGTAACAATACAGATCTAGTATCATTACCAAATTTGTTGTTATTCTGAACTACTGGATACTATGGCGCTAATGTCTTTCAAAGGTTTATTCACTTAAAACACATGGGACAATCTGCTAGGGAAAGAGACAGCAGGCGGACATGAAGTTACAAGAGGGGAGAAGAGCCACGTTGCTAGGTGGTGACTAAGGCACACAGAAGCCTCAAAGGACTTCCTTGAGCTTGGATCTCAGAGTGCAAATAACACTAGTACTACCCTGCAGCCCATCCCTCATCCCATGACCAGGGATAGGTGCTCAACGGAACATAGATCAAACAGCAACTAGCACAGACCTGGACAGAGGCACTGCACTGCACTAGCACCACATAAGCTTGATCTTGCTGCAGGATAAAATGAGACGAGGGCTGACTATGGGCTGATGATGCTTATGCACGGCCTCTGACCCATCCAAACCACATGAAATTTGAGAGGGGTCTACTGTAACTTACAGAACAGTTTGTAGGAGAGAGGTTCTTCATGCACAAGCAGCCATATCACACACTTCCTGATGCCAATACAGTGAGAGAGGGCTATGATACTACTGCAGAGTAGCAACGGTGCCCAGGCTCCATTACTTCCAAAAAGCGAGTGAGTTTGTTTTGTAAACTTATTGCATTTCTTCAGCACAGACAATAATAAAAAACACATACACAAAAAGAAAATGCATTTCATTTTTGTTTACACTGACTTGTCAACATTGGGTTGGTCCTCTGTGCTTTGGGCTTTGGCTTTTCACACAGCAGAGGGAAATGTCTCTGTGCTTTGTTTAAGTTTTAAAAAGAGTGGATTTTTTTCCTATCAGGCATAGTGTTTTTATAGCTTGTTTATGCAAAACATTAATGATAGGTGAGACTTAAGCTGACCGTGGCTCCTTAAATTAAGGCTAGTTAATTCTACAGTCTAATAAACTTAAAAATTCCTATAAATATATTAATTTCTCCTTCATGTCAGGACTAGCTTAACTTGGTGGTCTTTAGGAGAAGGTCAACAGGTCCCTTTACAAAGCTGATACAGGAACGCAGAACCATCCAAGGGCTGGACCGTACTTTGCAGGGGATCTCACCGATACGAAAAGGAGCTGGCTCTCCAGCCAGCATCAGTATGAAAGTTTCATCCTCTCTTGCCAGTACAATGGCAGTAATGCTGCTAAAACAATTCTTAAAACGTATAGTTTAGGAGGTCAACAGGGGGACACTGCTCAAAAAGTAGCTTAAGATCAAATGAGACCTTGATTATGACTGATTGAGCAAAGACAGTTTTATGACTAATTCGGCAAAGATACAGCTGTTGTTTAAATATGTGGGAAGATAAACTTTTCTGGGGAGTGCCTTTACCTGTATTGCTTCAATGTTAAAAAGCTCTTTCAGTTTAATGTCATCATCATTAGCAACGACATTATCACACTCATCTTTCATGTACAGCTCTTAGGAAGGTGACCAATGCCACCTCTCCCTCGCAGTGGGAGAAACTGAGGCAGATGGGGTATGCAAGGCCAGCATCAGCAACGTAAACATAACCTAAGCACCTTGTGTTCTCGCTCTGTGCTCTGCTTTGTACACTCAGTGCCTCAGGTAAAAGCAAAGAGGCAGCCTGAACAGGGAGGATCACCTTTCTTTGCATCCAGTCACACGGAGCAGAAAGGCTTCCATAGCCTGTTACCTGCTGCTAGGTAAATATTGAGATGCTACATTTGGTTACTTGGGCATAAACTGTCCAGGTGATGGTGCCCTTTGGCCGAGTCCTAATGTGTTTTTGCATTCAAAACTGTCATTCCAGTCCAAATCTTGCATGCAGCTGCATACTTCAGACTAAGAGTGATCTATTTTAACTTTCCAAAAATAAATGCTCACATCCTTTAAAAACATCCAAATTATTTTCACTGCCAAGGTCTTTCCCTGTCTCCTTGACATCCCTTCCTACATTGGGGTGTAGGATGAAATTCCCTACTCCTTAGGAAGGACTGAAAAGAGCTAAAATGCAAGAGGAAGGGCAGCTGCCTCCTGCTACTTTAGTGTCCCACAACTGGCTGTCTGTAACTTGTCCTCAAAGCTGTCCTTGCCCTTTGCTTCCAGTCCCCTCTGGCTTTAGGAGAGCTCTGTTGAAGAGCTTCCAATCATTTACAGGAAATAAACAGTTTAAAAATAAAATAGCAGCTTTGATCAAGTAAAAAGTTCAGCTAGTAAGGAAAAAGGGAAACAAGGACTGGCAACTCACGCAGAAGGCAAGGCAAAAGTGGTCCATGATGAGCTGACTGAAATTTCTATGCCTGCCTGCAAAGCCAAAAGCCTTCCCTCTGCTCATTCCTCTAAGAGTTCTGCATTAACAGTAAAAAGTATGGCTTTCCTCCATGTGCCCACATTCTTTGGTTTTTCAGTTACAATTTTTTTTCTGCAGAAACTTTCAACTTGTGTGTGTGCACGCGCGCGTGTGTGTAGGCATAGTACATACACACACACCCCTACACCCCTACACAGACTTGCAAGAAAGTATCAGTTTTTCAGTTTGTCTCTATTCATGGCCAACTCCCTCTCCTGCTCCAGGAGGGGGAATAGCCATGCCAGCTGCTATCAATGAAGAGATCTCTTCAATATTTTTGGATTAGAAAAAAGGTAATGAAGCCAACATGACAAGTTAGAGTAACAGCCTCCTCCTGAATTTTTCATGATACATACAACTTTGTACATTTTGGATCCCAAATAATTGCAAAAACACATCCAAATTACAAACATGCAAAGCAGCCTCTATGCAAGCATCTCATTTATGTTTGTGAAAGAGAGAAAAAGTCTATTCCATAAATCATTCAGGACCACCTCCAATAATATCACTGCTCAGGACATGCTGTAAAATGCAGACAGAATGAGGAATAGAGCACTTCTGGAAAGAGCACTTCCATTAGTCTGGGTATTTATACTGCATTCGCTATGTGGGGTATGGGCCAACTGGCTGCAGGCAGAAAGGTGGTATATGTCTGCAGAGCAGCCTCATGGAGAAACAGCCAACAGTGCTCCGTTCAGTCTGTATTATTAACAAAAATAGAACCAAGGTTATTGTAATTCCAATCTTCATATTTTCTCAGCTTAAGCCAAGAATCACAAATGAATTCTGATCGCCTCATCCTGAGCCGTTAAAAAAAAAAAAAAAAGACAAAACACAATCAAATCACTGCCATATCAATTACAAGCACAAGTGAATTAGAGGAAGATTTTCTTCTAGAAGTCACAAAACTATAGGGCTTGCGCGACTCATTCTTTCATTTATTACACTTTCAGATCATATTTTGATATTGAAAGAAAAAAAACACACTTGACTTAAAATGAACACACTGCCCTTCATAAAGCCTCTGTTCTGGGACACCGGAAAAGTCCCTGGACAGACATCCTTTCTTCAGGTTCAAAAGCATGATTTGACCACTGATGATTGTTTTTTAATAATATGACTATGAGAACTCTAACTTACAAGAAAATAAAATTGTGACAAAAATATAAATGAAAGCAATTACAGATGCTGAAAATGCAGAAGGTGTTCTTGAGCAAATACTGTTTCCATTTTGAAAACTACCTTCATACCCAAAAGCAAGCTCTTTTTACTCCTTATGCAAATTAAACCAATATAAACTGCATGTGTCAGCTCTCTTGTGTATTTGGCAAAGATGTGAATTGTGATGGAAGTATAATCTACTGACATGGTTTAGTATTTACTATTTAAAAATTAGCACATATGTGCATATGCATGAAGAGATGTAGGTACCTACCTCTTATGTAGGTACAGCTTTGTGTTTTAAAATCAGAAATAACTACTACATCATTTATTTCAATCTGCTATACAATGTAAGCCTGTCAAGCCTGCTTCAAGCCCAATACCTCTTATTTTGCTATGGTACACCTTCCAGGGAGACATCACAGTCTTTACTTGAAAACTTCAAGAGCCTTGTCAGTTTATTCCAGTAGTTAATCACTCTCCCGGTTAAAACACGTGCAGTTTCTCATATGAGTTTGTCTGACTTTGACTTCCAGTCTTTGATTCTTATTATGCCTCTCTCTGGAAGATTAAAGGGCCTTTTAAGAGCCCAGCATTTCCTTTTCATAAAAGTACTTGCACACTTCAGACACCTAGCCACTTCTCCATCTTCTTTGCAATAAAGCTAAACAAATGGAGTTCTGGAAGTCCATCACTGGAAGATATAACTTACAGTTTTTCAGTCATGCTTTGCATCTCATTCTCCACTTTTTTTCCAACACCATTCTTGAAATGTACACAGGAGAATCAAGCATACCGTAACAATCATCTGAATATAAAGCCATTTAATCTTCTACATGTCAACAAACCCTGCACTCCACCTCCACTTATCTTACGAGTGACAAAACTGAGACACTGAATTAAAGTGATTGTCCCAACTCAAAAAGCAAGTATTAGAATCAGACAAAAAATGAAAGAATCTTTTGCTCACAGACCTAATTCTCATGCCTTACATATGCATGAACCTCAGCAGGTACCGAGTAATCCAGTACAGCGATCCTTCCCAGATGGGTCTGTATTACAGACAGTAGCAAAGGTACCGTGGAAAGTGCAAGACTTTCCTTCCTCCTTGCTAAGCTGTCTCAGAAAAGTGCCTACTATTAGTGGGAATCTAGGTGCACTGGAGTTCAAGATCAATTAAGACAAGTGTTTCCAACAACAGAAGCTCATTCAAACCTCCAACAGGTACCCCCCCATAGCTTTCTCCCTTGCCCATTACAGTTCCCAGCTCTTCAGTACTTCCATCTTCTTGCCCTCCGAAGCAGCAGGAGACATGCCACTCTGTCACATTCACCTTCACGGTTATGCCCGACTGGTTTCAATCATCTCTCTCTAATCAAGAGACAACCTCAAAATATAACGATAGCAGACCGTTTCCAGAAGATTTTAACGGCAATTATTCAGTTCTCACCCTTATCTAGATGGGCACAGAGTACAGAGGAAGTTACCCTAATTTAAAAAAAGAAAAAAAATTAAACTTGATTTAAAATTCAAACAGCAGAAAAATGCTAACTAGGAAGGAGGAAATTGTCACTGGGAAAACTCCAGCCCAACTAATTATCCATTATCAATAAAAGTAAGGTACTCACAAAATCCATCACATAACGTCATTAGGCACAACTCAAAATTAAGGACACAAGGAAATCATACAGGTACAAGATGGGTTTCACGTAACTGTTCACTACCTGTATACAGCCACCCAGGGCCTTCCTGCATCCACACATTGTTTCTCTTCAGACCTGGCGGCTTCCACAGGAGGTTGCAGAGCTGGTAGAGGATCCTCTCACAGCCGAGGGATACCACCGAGCTCCTGCAGAGACGGTTACAGAGAGTCACTGGTTGGACTCTTTCAGCAGAAATGCAACCACTCTGTGCTACACTTCAGATTCCTAGGGTAATCACTCATGATTTTTTGTCTTTTCCTCAGCAGAAAAAAAAATATTGCAAGGTAATATCACCCTAGCGCAGGAATAGCCAGTACATTCACCAATAGCGCTGCTGCTCTCTGGTTTTCCTCAAGAAGATTGCTCACTGAACCTAAGCTAGTTAGCAGACAAGTCTGTGCATGCCAATTGTAATATATTAACTCCTCAAGCTGAGCAGCCCTAACTCAGTGGTTTTTCAGACTTGAGGTCAAGTTTTCACTCTACAACCAACAGAACAAGAACGCACATAACCATTAGTTTCTCACTACTTTTTCGCTACAGGCACTCAGAGTCTGCATTGGTGTTTGTGGCTGTGGCCCGTGAAAACCTTGCTCTGGATGCTCTGACCTCATTTGTACTTTTTTTTTTTTTTTTTTTTTTTAAATACTAGGTTCAGTAGTCCTAATGCTTGATGGAAGAAATCAGTACTTTTCAAAAATATGTTTGAAATTCTCTCTCCAAATAATAGCCTGCAGCATAAGGAAGCCGCCATAGATTCTTATCCAGTTAGCACTACAGACCATATAAAGGCTTTTGCATACCTCCCAACATTTACACGGATATAGGCTTGTATCCCCCTCTCCTACAGCATCTCACTCATTTTCTCACTCAGTCAAGCAAGATGTTGCACACAACTATTCCAGGCACACTGGGAACAGAAATGAGACTCAAATCTCATTAATTTTACCATCTTCCTTTCAGAACAAACATACCAAGCCTACAGACTTGTATGCACGGCAAGTCTGCGTGTAGGCACAGCTTCAACCACCCAACCACACCTTGCCAGCAAGTTAAGCTTACTGTTTAAGGTACAGCACTGGAAAACTTGCTGGCTGCCAGAATCCCAGGCACTTTAAGCAGAAGTTTAGATAGATGCTCTCTACAGGCACCCAGCACCAGAGAAACGCCTTTGTCTGTTACCAGAGTTATGTTAGCTCAAGTGTTAGATGCCTCATACTGCTACACTGGGGAAAAAAAAAATGGTATGTTCACCTATAATTAAGGACTGTGACTATGCATGTTGGTCCGTATTTAATTAATATTACACAAGTAACCTTTCCTGTTACATTCACAATGTTCCAACTACACTATTTCAACATTTCTTGAAAAGTTACTGCTTTTGTCCCAATGGCATTGCTTTACCTGTTGGTCAAGATCACAAAACCCATTTCTGTTTACTCCAGGTGGTGGTACAGGGATACAATGAATTTTCTGGCTCTCAAAATCAGCTCATCATTGCACTTCCAAATAATTAGCAGACTGAATGGAAGGCACCAAACCTACATAGACCACAGAGAAAAAGCTAATTATTGCTCCTAGAAAAATTCCTTGAACTTCCCCCTCCCGATAGGCCTGCTTGCACTTTTATGTACACGAGTCACTTATTCTAGTAAAACTTCTTCTACAGTGTTATCGGGGGATGCCTCTTACCAGCATTTCAACCACACTGTTAAATACAAAGTGTGTGTGTGTGTGGGGGGAATGTGATTATGTGCAGTATGGATATTATTTTCTCATTTGTATAAGGTTTCACACACACTACAGTACAGTAGTTGGCAGCCAAATCCAGGGCTCAGAGCATCATTCTGGGGCCTGGGTTTGATTAGAGTTCCCCAAGACCTCTAGAGGTCTCTCCAAGCAGCTTCAGAGAGGTTCCTACGAAATCTGATCAGCCAGAACCAAAACAGAGGTCAGAAGAGGACATAAACAGTCAGAAAATGCATTATCTAGTAAAGACATACACACTTGTTCCAACTTCATCTTGCCGACTTCATCTTTAAGAGCCGTCAGTGCAGACAGCTCTTAAAAAATTGAGGAAGTTTGGCCCACAAAATGGTATAACCCAAGTTCTTGTTCTTTCCATAGGACCAATATAAGACAGGAAACAGAACTCCAAACATATTTGTCCTACTCTCTGAAAAAAAATCAGGCATAATTAAAAAACAAAAAAGAAAGAAAATTTCCAATTGCCACCACGTTTTTACCCGATTTCTATGGTCCCTAACCATAAGTGAGGTTATCTGTCATCCAACCTGTGATTTTTATTCAGCCTGAAATACTCCAAAGCCTCCAGGAATATATGGTTTTTGGTTTGTATTTCATTTTAAATCTATCATTTAAGCTGTAAGTTGGCAGTCAAAACAGAGAAGAAGTTTCTACTTAGAGGTACAAATTTCTTAAAGATGTTGCAACATCCAAGTATGTTCATAACTGTGCTCTCAGGTAGAGACATGATTTAGAAATGATACAAAGTCCATCCTCCCACTTCCCTTCCTCAATTAAAAGCATATGAGGAAACAAAATACAGTATCTCAGTGACTGTTTGGTCAATGGTTCCCTAAGGGTTGTTGTAGTTAAATTGCAAAAGCTCAAACTTAAATTTACGCATGATAATCGAGAAAGGAAACAATATTGATTTTATAGCTCAGTATCTTCTTTCCATCAAGGACAGCGAGAAGCGAGTCTTGAAATTTTCTGACTGAATCAATTTAATGTAATTAGCCTTGGAATATCTCTTTGCCATCATGATCATACCACGATACTGGGGCAATAAGGCTGTAAATCCAAAGCACATTACAGCAAGAGGTGGTCATATAATACTAATATGTTCTTCACAACTAAATCTAGAACCTCTGCATGTGGTTTTTAACAGGAATATACTTGTCAACTTGTCAGTCTTCCCCAGAAGACAAGTGTCACAAATTCCTTCAGAAATGGTACAGAAATATCTTCAAAAAACACTCCAGAAAATTGATGCCTCAACCTGTCAAATTTGCCGAGTCTCAGAAACAAATGCTTTTACACGCCTCTTTAAATATGTACGACAACAATCTATGCATCTCATTCTGACCTTGGGAGGAGACCAGCAATGTCACGGAGCATTACTTTTATGGCAACTCAATTTACGGCTTAAAAAAACGTGTCAGCAACTTTCTTGCTGAGCAAGTTTTTGGGGGGATTTGTTTTGGTTTTGTGTATTTTTTTTTTAAAGGAAAGTAACAAAATATGCTCAGAGAAAATCAAAACAAAATCTGATCACGCCAAAACAATTGTCTAAACAGAATTCTTCCCTATTCCAGTGATCAAATAAAACGCGAAGAAATTATTAAAGAATAAACAGTTTGAGTTAGCCACCTTGTACCAAAATATGCAAGAGCAGATTTGGTGAAGATAAAAGAGAAAAATTTATTTGGAATTTCTGAAAACTTTCCATAACGATCTTCACAGAAGCCTTATTTGGAAAAGTCAGTCAGGCAAGCCTCTTCTCATTAGCTCACAGTAACGGACAAAAACAGGACAGCAACTGGAACCAAACAGATAAACAGAGATCTCCTTCCAAATTAAGCAAGGTTAATAGCGAGATACACCAGGATGGTTGCAGAGACAAGAGGTTAATTCATGTATTTGTTAGTGAACCACAAGGAACATCAAATTAATTAAGTTTTCTGATGACATCAAAGTCTTCTAGTAGTTAACAAAAACTATGAGGAGCTCTGAGAAAAAATACACATGCATTAGGGAACGGAGCAGCAAAATGGCAGAAAAATTGTTTTACATACATTTATAGTAATTAGAACATCAGCAAAGAATGAGCACTCTTCTCACACATGTTAATGCATTTGTAATTTTCTGACTATCTTCACAACAAGACCGTGTTAGCACTGGTAGGCCTGTAAGGACACTTCAATGGGAGCTGTGGACAATTTTGCAGCAGTAAACGAATAGAACCTTAGCCTGGCAGCAAGACATTTATTTTAAGCTGGACAAGTACAGAAGCAATGCAGTGCCAGAAACACTGACACGAGCAATGAAAGAAATGTTACAGAAGGTGTTTACAGATTTTGCAATAGTGAACTAACCCTCACTAAAAGAGTGAGCTAAACATATGAGTAAAGAGCAAAAGCGAACACATCCTGCTTTTAACAGTTCTAGGCTTACTGGATTAGAACTATGCTCTTATCGAGAAGGTATGCATGCTGGAGACACAATAAAACAAAACCCCAAAGTCCAAGGAGGTCTGTCAGTAGAAAGAGAAGCCTCTGACGGAGCGCAGGACAGATCTGAGTAGTAGCAATGAAGTTTGCATTGTCAGCTGCTGACATTTTATTCAACAAGAAATAAGAACTTCTGTGCTGTGAGAAATATGTCAGGGCCTCTATGGACATTCAAGACAAACAGACAAGTAAGACAAAAGCAAATCACTACGATGTGGAGTCCCACGAACTGCCAAAAAAGGTAAGTGATACTGAGCATAACTTGGAGAGGAAACAGCAGTTATAAAGAAGAGCAAGACAACTAGAGTACCCTGTAAAGTTGTCACAAAAAAACGGACATATGTCTGAAGAATTAGGTGACAGCTCAAGTAGAAAGATAAAAGGCCCTAAGACTCAAAATGGTCTCAAATAAACAACAGCCAGATCTTGCAACTTGAGAGCAAACAAACAGTAATGCTGCTGTCCCAGATAAAACTAGCTGATCCACCAAAAAGCAAATGAACCACATACAGACTGAACTATAATGATAACTTGAGGATTGATCATTATAATTCCTGTATCTTATTAATTGCTATGTCACTTGTAAATTCTGTTAACAACACTGTTTCCCTGGGAAAGGAAACAGAGAGCTATGCTTCAAGATGCTCTTTCTAGTCAGCTGGAAGCAGTCATTATGTTGTGTTGTGCTTATTCCATCTGGATATAGACCAAACATGCAGGCAAAGGTAAAATGGCATGGCATCCGTATGAAGACATGGAAAGAAAGCTCATTGCCCGACACAGGCATCTAAGCTCTCCAGTTCCTTTGAGTCACTGTTACAAAGACACCCACTGGCTACACAACATTCTACTAAAAGCAGAGGGAGTTTTAGATACCAACAGAGATATAAGGCAGCTACTCCTACACTTGCGGAAAAATCATAACCAATACTCCGGTCGCTACCTGACTCACACCTAGACTCCTTTTTCTCAGCAGGCCATAAAGCATTCCCAAGGGAAATGAGCATCTTTCCCATTTGGCAGATAGAAAAAAAAAAATCTCTGCACATGAAATTATTTCACCAGCATCACCTAGCAAGGCAAGGGAAGAACTGGAAATTAAATGCAGATTGTAGGAACCTTAGCAAACCAATATAGCGCCCACAAAGATGCATGCCACTGTAAATTGCAAGTGCTTTAGAGCATCATTAAAATAATACAGAATGGTTTTCTATTCGCTCCCCACAAAGCTAGGTTCCATTTACATCTGCCATTATTTGAGTTCCCTAGGTTCCTTTCAAACATTGTTAAACCTTTTTTTTTTTTTTTTTTTTTTTTAATTTTTCCTTTTTCTCTCCTTCTTCAGCTGCTGCTTTTTTCAGAAAACAGACCACTGCAAGATAACAATCACAAGAATGGGTAACAATGCCTTCCTTAATAATGGAAGGAATGCAGTTGCTGCAGTTGGTTCTTCCCTTATTGACTGATTTTTACCTTGGAACTCTTACGCTCTGCTTTTCCACAATTCCATATCTGTATTTCTGTCAACTCTATTATAGAGATTTTTGTACCTACCAGATTTTTTATTATAAGGTCACAAACTCAATCTGCTTCTGTGACCTCAAAGAGCAGTTTCACAAACCATCAAAGGCCTCACCCATCCCAAGCTTGTGTTGCCTCTGGAAAAGTGTATCAAATGTCATCTCATTGCTTGAGGCATCAAAGTCCTCTTTTCCTGCAGAAGTGGAAAACTCGCGCACTGATCACTCTCTGTTGCAGGTGCACATGTCTCTGTCTCTATAAGCAAGGATTAACCCAGGGGACTAAGAACTCAAAGCTCTTCCCTCTCCTCCCATTAACACCTCTTACATGCTCTAAGTCATACAATACAGCAGTTGTTACACACCTGTACAGTCCCTTCTCTCCCTTCCTGAATCCAGCAACAACATGGCTACATGCAGCTCTGTCCTTGCTGAAATGCACTTAAATGTTGTATTTGGTACCGCATCACTAAGAGATACTGTAATTTAAGACAATTTTTGCGTGGGGCTCAGCACTGATTATAGCAACTGATTCAGAGAACTCCACTAAGCCAAGCACTTCTAGCCTGTAAGAGGTAAAAACTTTTTCCTCTACCCATAAAACAGGGGACTACAAAAGGCAGTTTTTCGTTTGTTTTTTTTTAAAGGTATTCTCAAGGTAATAGTAATTGCCAGAGATATGAGGCAGCTGCTCCCCTAATAAGACTGGCATATGTGACTACTCTATCACACCCCCATGTAAACTGTTCATGCTCACCTCTATTTTTATTTGAAGTATGTTAGCATTTCTTCTCTCTCTCTCTCTCTCTCTCTCTCTCTCTAAAATATATCAAAGTTTTTGACTGATTTTAAACATAGTCTCAGTCGGCTCCCCCCACTTTCTCCTCCCTCCCCCTGGAAAAATCAGGAACCTGGAAGTTTAGAGGTTCACCACCTTGAAGTTTGCTGCAACAAAATCCGGATTTCACTTTGCTCGAAAAACATCTGCATGTCACGCACACCTTATAAAAATACAGGCTTATTCCAAAGGATACAAAATATCCCACAAATACTGTATTTCATCTTCATCTATTCTTCAGTTATGAGGATAACAACTCAGAAAGTGGTCTGGTATTACAAAATCTACCCCTTTTATTTCCCATTTCTCCACCTCTAAATCCTGTGTCTCCGGCCCTGCATCTACCTACTCCTTTCTGATCTCCACACCTGTTCTCTTTCTCTCCCATCTGCCTGAGATGCTGAAAATAAACATATACTGTCCCCTGCCACTGCTGCCACATCATTTCATCCCTTGAATTCCCTTATCAAAATGCTTTTGCAACATGTCCAGTCTTCTCATCTTCCCCTTCACGGCTCTCCAGTTACATCAGAACTCATCTTCCAGAAATCCTCTTACACTCAACAACTGCATTTGCATTTTACTGTCTCCTTTCAGTTATAACTCCATGACATCTCCCCTGCTGCACCCTTGTTCAGTGCCCTCCACAAAGCTTCAGTTCACCTTCCCTCAGATCCCACGTATCCTGGCTCGCTTAAGCCATCTTGATCTGAATACATGGCACCAAAACACCTGCCAGCACAACAGGTTTACAATGCAAAGCAAGGCCAAAAACCAATAAAAAGCACATGTGCGTTCAGGCCACAAAATAACGATCAATGAATACCACAGAAAGAGCATGGACTAAAGGAATGCTTCCTCCTGAGTTTACCTCTATTCTTGCTTTCAGGGACACTGTCTTCCTTGCCCTCCCCCTAGTACATCACTGCCTTGTTGCAGCTGCACAAAACAGACCAAAGCTGCCTCGGGGCAGTGCTTTATCTTACATCTGAAAAACATCAAGCAGATCTGAACTCCTATGAAAGCTAATGTTACTGAGATCGCAGAAAAACATGTATTTTTATTTATTTCTAATTCAACTATCTTAGCAATAAGTTAACACACAAGTCCAAATACATGTGGCTATTAAACTGAAAAGATATTCTTCACGAGAAAATTTGTCACTGATCATTTGTTTTTCCCTCTACTTGTTAATAGTTCTCTCCTCATCGTGGGTTTCAAATATGCTTGTCATCACAGCATCCCAGCACAAATTCAGCATGCAAAGAAACTAATCTTGATGCCTTCTGTGGGGTTCATTAGGCCGCTAATAAGCTCTTCAGAAATAAATGAAAAAGGGAGTCTAAACTCAGGCTAGGTCTGTCCAAAACGAGTCCTACTTTTTGCCACACTTCTTCAGTCCATCGGCATTTTCTTCACTTAGACTTGAAGGGATGGGGGTGTCAGAAGAGCCTGGCACACAGCTCCTGCTACCGTTCTTGCCACTCTTTTGCAAAGCTGCACACTGACTCAGGGACCTTGCTGGGACAGCTGACCTTTCCTGGAAATCCAGCCCTCACTCAGAGAGTTAGAGTCCTTTTGAAAAAGCAGGCATTACAGCCTTGTGTTTGTACAATGGCTAACATGCCCCGACCATTTCCCCCAGCTGAGCTCTTGGAGTTGAATTTACAATCTCATGGGATCAGCACCTGGCCCTTATGTCTGTCCTCAGCAGAGTCACCCTGATGGCAGCAGTGTTTTCAGACTCCAGCAGAAGCTCACTGTAGCACTTACTCAAACACTTCAGACACTGGAGCAAAACAAATGAGAAACAACTGATGACACAGGTTGCTGCTTGGTTAAATATTCTCTCTCTTCACATTCACAGCAGTGCAAAACCATTTCCTCTTGCCTTAAGCTCTTTTATCAAGTGTTCCCCTAAGGAAAGATTTCATTATTACCCAAATCAATATCCACTGAAGTGGATTTAAGAATTTTAAAGGCCTCAGTGCTCACTATTAGCATCAGCTAGGATAGCACTCTGTTAAACACGATTTCAGAGGTGATTTGTTTGCAAGAGTCTATGTGCCCTTGCTAGCAAATTTATTTTTCTGTCACAGTGTTCTGTACCTGCTTCCTAGAAAGTGTCACTGGGCTGCTGCTCTTTGCGGCAGAGAACTATTTTATTAGCAACTACACTGTGGTCTAAAAGCATTAAGCTTTCTTCACCTACCTTATATTGTTACCTCAAGGCTACTTTTGAAATGTTGGTATGAGAAAATCAACTATACTGCTTATTAGATTATCACCAATGATTCAGAGATGAAAAACAAACACAAGAGAAAATCGTAAATACTTCATAAAATTTAATCATCACACTTTTCCCCACTTCAAATGAAGAGCTACCTTATCAGAGACTTATGAAAATGTGCCCTTATCTTTTCCTTTGTAGGTTTCTATTTACCTATCAAACTGGATTATTGTCTACATTTCCTCAAAAACTACATTAAATTTTATGTAAGAGGTTACAGCATACTCCCAAAACTAGTATTAATCATTTATATTTATGCTAATAATACACAATCTGACTAATACTAGATAGTTTCACATCATATGCAAACTGTGTACATATCTTTGTACATATCCCTTCATCAGTGAACAAACTAACCACAGAGGGCTGGAGCACCTGAATGCTAAACACTCCTGGCTGCTACTGAATTCGCAGAGCTGCAGGCAGGTGCTCAACATTTCACAGAGCTGAGATCTTCAGCTGTATAAAGGATTTTCACGTAACAGAACAAATGCATGTGTAGTGGGGCATCAAAGATTAGCTATATACAAGCATACACTACGTGTCTAGAAAAACTGCTGCAAAATTAACACAGAAATATGTATTTACTACTATAACTGAAAGCGCACACTAAGATTTCTTCCATTTCTTGTGACCCTACTGCATCCCTTTCTCATACACACAAGGGCAAAAAAAGCAGGCTGGACTGCAGATCAGGAAAAAGGCTGTGGGTTACGCAGAGGCCACCACGCTGCATTCTGTTCACAGCTTTCTATGGCACATATTCCAGGCATAGAGATTTCGCCAGAAAGTGGCTCATGACTGAACCAAGGCACTACACCCAGCCTAACTCAACAGTGGACAAACAGGTGGCCACTGGAGTCAGGGTCTCTCCCAAAACAAATGAGCCTGAAGAACCGAGATTTTAAAAAGTTTTTGTCAGGAGAAGTCTATCTCAGCTATTACGTATATGAGAGTCTGAGAAAAGGTGGGTAATTATGCAAAAAATGCAGCTTGTTCCTCATGACAACCAGGCCCTGATCCTCAAAACACACATGAAAGACTTCACTCATACCCTCAGAAGTGTTTCTCTGTATGTTTCTGAAATTCATCAGATCTAACCGATTCCAAGGAAAATTTGAACCCAAAACAAATCTTATCCCCCACCCTATCCATACTTCCTCCCTCCAAACATACAGAGATATAAAGCTTAATGAAAGGATAAATGCAATTAGTCTCATTTCATCTCTCTGTTCTAGAAAACTGAAGTCTATCAGGCTGGGAATACATTTACATTTCAATTATTTTGAAATAAGCAATTCTTTTCAACTCTTACAACACAGCACCATTTAGTAACTGTTTTTAAACCCTTGGTACGTGAACAGTCTAAAACTACCTTTTAAATGTTTGATTTGCCCTTTACATAAAAAATATACTGTTCTAGATAAAAAGGTTGAAAATCTCTTAACTATCATCAGGACATTTTTCACTGGGACCTTTTTCATACTGCACAAGAACGTTGCAATTTCCACAACTGAGCATTTTGGTAATACCTTTTTTTTCCACTTTGCATCATTCTATCGCTAGTATTTTGTCTGCCTTTTTCATACACTTGCTTTAATACTGTTGGCATCTAAAACAGATGTTCTGTCTTCGCTAAAAGGGGCTAAGAAAATCTAGAGTCACTAGGCAGCCAAAAAGTAGGAAATGTAGCTGGACTGGTACTGCCGAACTCAATGTTGAAGCCAAGATCAGCAGAAACGATAGTAAAAGCTCAGTGACTGACTTTCCCACATTGTTCTCCATGGCTAGACGCAGGTTAGTTTCATCATCTTCAGAAACTGTTAGTTACTAACACTGAAAAGTATATGACAATTCATTTAAAAAAAAAAAAACCAAACAAACAAACATGCAGCATTTGGTTTCAATAACACATATTTTCTATCATCCTAAGGCAAAGGATAATAACGCACATGGAAGTTCAGAAATTACCAGTAACCATTTGGTACTCTAAAAAGTTCCACAATATCATCGCACACTTCAGCTCAAGATTTAAGAACAGGAAAATATGTCTTTCTGCCTCTTCAAATTCAATACTGAGTGCAGAATACAGCAGAAATAAAAGCTAATGGAGCTTCTGAAAACTACTTCATGAAAAATCTGGTCTTCCATTAGGCTACCAAAGAATTTATATTTAAATATCAGGAACTCTATCTTGTACCACCATATCACCAAAAAAAAAAAATGCAGGAAAAAAGAAATTTTCAGGAAATCACAATGGACTGTATGTGTCCGTATGCGAACCTACTAAAGCCAAGGTGATCCAAATGATCTGCGACCAAAAGTTTAACTACAGGAACCCACTGACGTAAAGGTAACTGGCCCCAAACCTGCAACAGAACAACACGTACGGCTACATTTATGCACAGGCCCATCAAAGGCCTCAGAGGAACTCTGCTGAAACACAGCTGTTTTCCCACGCATTAGACAAAGCAAGACTGGTGCCTATATTTGTTTGTTTGTTTTCCATATGGTAAATAATAAAAGGAGGACCTAGAGTTATTGTTTTTCAGTAGGGTTTGAGACAAGTATTCAAAAAAGTCTGAAGATAATAAGCACAGGGTATTTTTATTCACTTCCATATTAATACCTATGGGTCACAAACTCAAAAATAGATACAAGTCTGAGTTAGAAATTTGTTTGGGAAGAGGAGTCCTCCTCTTAAAGTTGCCATTCACATCACTCCAGGAACTGAGACTTAAAGAAATCACCAAGTAGTATAAAACAGGAAAAAAAATGCAGACATTGTTAGCACTGATGTGTTATAAAAGCATAAACTAAGTTTAGGTGGTTTTCTCCCCATTTGTTTCAAAAATAAGTGTCAGAGTTTTAATGGCTAGGTTTGGTGGGGGTTTTTTGTTTTTAAGATCAAGCAGAACTAGACTTTTGGAGTTTGATGGTGCCGGACTCTGTTTGTCTCTATTCCTTTAAAACTTCCTAAGTTGTTCATAAATGATAGATGAATCATTTATTTCAATCTTTGCACACATTCCTGTCTGCCAAATATTCATGTAGAAGAAACCAAAGTTCTAAAACTAATGGACCTGATAATCCATCCCATATGAAACACTCCAACTGTGGAATGTTTTCCCTGTATTTCACGGATACTGCCATAACAGAGTTCCTAACTCAGCTAATATTTGCAAATTTCTCCTCCTTTTTTTTTTTTTTTTTTTTTTAATATTACCACTTCTTTCACTTCCTTAAAGCTTCCAAATTCTTCTTGCATATTTATTTAAATTTTATTGAACATATTAAATGAAAGTCATAATTACATTTTACCTACTTAGGTACATAATTGACCTTTTGATATTAAGAGAAAAAAATTCTTTCAATAAGAAAACAGATTTGAAATATTTTCATAGCACTTGCTACACTTTGCACTTGTATAAAAATGAAATCTCTGAATGAAGTTTAACTTTTCATGAAAGACATACTGAACACACTGAACAGTGATTCAGTTTCCTTACACAGCACCTTGTAAAAAAATCCATCCATCTACAAACACGTACTATGAAACGCTTTGGGAAACATTTGATTTTTTGCTGCATTACTGGTTTTGCACAATTCTTCCAACAGTGGCAGACAGCAAGAGGGAACCTGAGAGAAGTCCATCTGTGTGCCTGATGATTTACCGCACTTCATGGACTCAGAAACACAGTTTACTGGCTTTATTTTCCTCCTGACTAGGATTCATCTGAAGAAATCTGTCTCAGCTTCATTGTCAATGCTCTGCAAGCCTTTGACTAGAACACACTGCAGGCAAGTGTTTATACTGCAGTGAACCAGCACAGAATTTCTTGGCATTATGCAGTAATTAGTATTTTCATCACACACCAGAAACCAACTTAATTCATTGACTGCACCTTGGATCCCTCCCTCTCCCCTCCTCAAAACTGAAAACTGCTGACCCTCATTTTAGAGGGAAAAGGAGTTTTAAGTTCTGTTCTGACATAATGCTGGTAAAATTGCTGTGAAAGAATCTCTTACGTGGCAGCTAGATGACAGGCAGCTTTGGACCCAACAGCTCATACTAACAGAAACCAGCTGAGAGAAGAGGAGAAACATTTAAGAGAGGCATACACGTAACACAAATTTTGAAAATTTATAGCAGAGTGGGGAAAAAAAACCCTAAAAAAGGAAAAATATGAATTCAGGGAATTTCTAGCATTTTTTCAACAGTTCCATTTTATCTCCAATGAATGGATATTTGTAACTCACCCAGAAAATTTTGCTCCAAACTAAAATTTTAACTTTGAAAATCTCAACCCAACACAAATTTCACCAATCAGATGCAACCTTCAGTAACTTAAGTTTAAGCACTAATCATTCTTCTTCAAATGCATTTATCCACTTCTTCATTTCAAAATCCGTTCGAAATCAAGAGTCAGGCTATCTACTAAATAGGGCAACACACAAAATAAGGAAGACCCTTTTAATAGTGTAAAAACAGGGTTCTTATACAGAGAGTGAAGCTCCCAATGCAGGAGAAAAGATTTGGAACGATTGTGATGATTCCTCACAGTGAAAAACAGTAGGATTGAGGTCCTTTATTGTTGACAGTTTGTAAGGTAGTATATAACTCATTTAGTTCCACAACAGCAATCTGAATTCTAACATTGCAAGTATCTATGCTTTTCATTACCCTGATTCAGAGGAAAGATTACAAATAACCAGTTGCATGCACTAGCTGCGTTTGTTGAACTGGAGGTGTATGCAGATATAATTATTACTTCACATTTTTTAGCTGCAGCAGAAGAAATTTTTACTCTCTCTGCAGTGCATGCACAAATACACAACACCTGTGATACTCCTTGGATATTACCCTCTAGCTGTTTGCTCTTCCAACATAAAAATTACTTTAATTATTATTTTGCATAACATAATACTAAAAAAAATTTTCTTCTTTCTTTCACTTAATAGCAAGCAAAAATCATCTAATCCCTGATGTCCTTCGATCTCTGGCAGTAGTGTAAAAAGGCCAGAAGAAACAAAGACAGTGTAACGTATAACTCGATGACATTCCTCTTTCTACTGCACCTCAGAACACCCCTTTGCTGAAGCACAAACTGAATTCTCTCTTTTCTGAAAGCATTATTGAGACCTGAAGATTTTCATAGGTAAGGGGACAGATGTTAGCAGCTCCCAAGTCAACTCTCACAGGGCATGCCACAAAGTATCTAAGTAACACTGCATTTAGCCTTCACAGGGAACATTGCAAGTAGTATTAGACTAGTCAGAACGACTTTGAAAATACCATGACTAGAAAGTAAATTCACTGTTTTCTTAACTTTTCCCCTTTTCTGCTCTTGGAAATTTAAATTATACTCAAAACTTGCAGCGTGTCATTTATGTCTGTTCTTTACCATACACACCAAGTATTTCTCCCGATTCCTTCAGAAGCAATACCTTAGGGCTCAGTCATACAACCATGTTACCGCAGATCAGCAGAGCACTAACAATAGCCTGCGGGCATGCTCTAATGTCAGGGAAAGTGCAAGGTAAGGCAACTCTGCTGAAGCACTTTTTATTAAATCAAATTCTCTTGCATTTGCCCTGGGCTAAAAGTACTCACTGAGACATGCAAAAATGTCGTAACTCAGTCCTGTGTCCGAACCCTTAGCCTTGACAGTGTCACTATGAGATGACTGCACATTAACTGGTGACATCAGAGATTGAGGAAAAAGGCAACTAGCTCCATCCTTTCCACTCCACCTACAACCCTACCATCAAACAGCCTGAGGTCCCTGTAGATACTGCATTATCCCAGTGATTATTTGTTAGAGACAGAAACAGAAATTCATAGCCTGCCTTTACAGTGCAGAAGCACCACGCTACTCCCCTACACAAGACCCTCTTCCCTAATGCTAAGCTCAAGCATAGGATAGGGCTTTGGTCACGGTTAGGGAAGCTAATGATTGAAGAGCACTCTTTCTTGCCCCAAGTAGATCCTTCTTCAAGGATACTTAAAAATACCCACTCAATGTTGCCTTTTTAAATTTCCTTGCTATAAACCAAATTAAATCACATGCAGAAAAGTACAGTCTTTCTCTGCCTTATTTTCCCACAGGGCCATCTTTAGCCCCTGGATTCACAACTTCTCTCCCCCAGGAAACAGCTCAGTGCTTCAAAGGTAAGTAGCTGGTAGACTGCTCAAAATGAAGCCTTCCTACACAGCTTCAGAAACAGCTACAAAGTACTCCATGTCTTCTCTCCTTTGCTTCTCTTCCTCTCTTTTGGCCAAAGACAAATAAGACAGTACAAAACACAGCAGTACAAAGTTACAGAAACACATGAAAAGCCAATGAAAACTTCCAACAGTTAAGTACCCTTTCTCTGACAGACGTGAGAATGAAACAGGTAGCAACGTCATCTTTTCTATGAAAAGTACACTCTCATTTGAGGTAGGAACGTTCAGCTGCCTAGGGAATAAACATGTCTACATGAAAGTTGTACAGGGTAGACTGAACAGCTGCCAGCTCTAACAAGCACATGAAAGCAGCAGCTGAGATTTTAAAAACATACATCTTTGTTAAGACAAGAAATAAAAACCAATTCAAATGCATGCTAGCATTACCTGTTAAAGGTCAAAGTAAAACTTCCAAAAGACAAGAACCTTTATTTGCAGATGCTAACTACGTGAATGACTAACAGTGAATGTAGTCTTCCAAATTCTAAATTCCTGCTAAGACAGAGCAAATCAATATAGATACCTTCCCCAAGAGATAACAGCCTTACTTACAACAGTGTAAGACTGCTGACGACTCTGCATACTAAATATGGAAATAATCCACTGGAAGAAGTAGTTTCTCCAGCACTGTTAGCTTAAGAACTAACCAATAATTGCACCTGATGAGTACAGGATACTCAGCTGTTCCCAGGATGGAACTATTTGCTGACACTGAAGATAATGAGATTATAATTATTTATCAAGTGGCAATGAGATAAAAATTGTAATATACAGAAATGCAACACATTCATCCCAAGGTATTTGCAGTGCACATTAGAAAGATAATACAGTTCATCACACTACAGCAAGTAATCAGATAAGCCCTGATGTGGAGTGAGGTTTTTTTGTTTTTTTTTTTTTTTTTTAGGACTCACCATTTGTTCCAATGACACAGAGAAACCAGTTTTGCAACCCATGCTTCTCCTGAGCCAAAGGAACTACCTTTACTTTCTAAAGTCCTTATTTTACAAACGCTTTTGGATTGAAGAAGCAGATTTTCAAAATGCGGAATTTTTATGCAAGATGATTTCGTTTTCTAAAGAATTCTAGCTCCTAGGAAGAACATGATTATTAGCTCAGATGTAAACAGTAATATCAAAACCTACTAAAGACAATAGTCTTGACAAGTTTCTGTTACGTATACTGCCACGTGGATCTACCTTAGGAATTTAATCTTAACTGTGCAGTCTCACCCCACGGTAAGATGGTTTACTCTTCCATGAAAGAATTACTGCTAAAAATGGGTATGCTATACAGCCAACACTATCATACCAGTGCTTTTTAGATAAATGGCTATTACCTGAAGAGTAGCACCTGCTTTTCATGATGTTTCAGCCTGTTCAAGAACCCACTAAACAGAATGTTTCAAAAACATCCTGTTAACTGGCAGAGCAAGTTAAATTGCCAACTCCTACACAATTCAGAATTGTACCGTCACTTTTTTCTATTCTACTCTCCTCCAGTAGAGACAGATCTAGTCTTGTGCCACTTTCTACAGGAAATACATAGAGAGGAATCCATTATATCCATTTCCCCTAGTGCTTCTGCACCTTGTTTGGCACCATCAGGAAGAACATTATTTTGCTTAAGACTAAAAGCTTGGAACTTTCTCCTAACCCAGCCTGGATGGAGACTAGCAGGGAATAACTCCTTTCTTATAAAATAGAGAATAAAGATGGTCATTGCTAACCCCCTTTTGTCAACTGTTAAGTGTTTGAACACCTACCTAGATCTCAGAGGGTGGAATACTCTTTTCAGCCTAAAGAGACTGAAAGATTAGTCTCTTTCCTCCCCATTGTTTCCTCCACATTCAGCTGGGAAGACAGTCTCCTTTCTCCGCTGAAGCTGTTCTGCTGCACACTGGATACTTAAATAGCCATTAAATCAGAGTGAGCAGCAGTGTGTAGCCTAGGTGTAAAGAGTAAGTTCACTTACATTATATTAAGCCACCACCCGAGCAGTGGCGAAGAATCTGGATCCCCGGACCTCACATGCTGCTCTCATGAAGAGGAGTAAACCGAACCTACATCCCAGATGGATACTTTAACCCCCAGGCTAATCTACAGGTGGGAAACAAGAAAAAAGAAGAAAAAAAAAGACAGACAGTAACACTGATATGGCTATGATTTAGGACAAAATGATTGTCACTGTTGTGTTCTGCCAACTGCCCAGATTCAGACATACAGGTCTACTGAGAGTACATACGTTTAGTTAATCTCTTGATAGCGAGAGGCAAAGGAACAAGGCCTAGTAACAGATTCTGGAAGGGCTCAGGTGTGTATCAGTCACCGAGTTGCTCAGATCTACCAAACCCTGAAGGGCTTCTAGGCTTGTCCAAAAGCAGAATTAGGGGAACACTGAGGTAATAAAAATAGAAGATCTTACAGAGTTTAGCCGCGCTGAGGATTACGCATGAACTAAATAGTTCCTCACTGCAATTGTGAAAGTGGGCACCTAAATCCTCCCCAATTCCCTTTTCAGATCTGACCCTCAGTTTGCAACTCTGTTCCCTGTCCCTATGCGTGAATGTACACCTACACGCAACTAAACAATTTCTCTTGCTTATCAATAACTTATACACGTTGACAAACTAAAGCAAAGCGTTACCTGGAAAAGAAGAAAATAAAAGCAAAAGACAATTAACAACACAAACACTCAAGAGCCCCAAATTTCAAGTATGTGATGGAGTCTGAGCAGACTCTGATGCAGCAGCACTACTACAAACAAAGAAAACCCCCGATTACTTTTTAAGCCTTTCAACAGGGAAAAGACAACTATAAACACAGATTACAGTCGGCAAAAGTAACAAAAGTTACCAGGGCGCCTGTCGTGCCAAACACTGGCGCCAGACCAGATCCAGGACGGGCACGTCCACCCCTCAGAAGCTCCTCGCTTTTCCGAAAACGCAACGCTACAGGAAGGGGCAAAAACGGCCGCTGGAGGAAACGAGGCAGCCCCGAGCCCTTGCTCCACACGCCGCCTCAGCTGCCCAGTATCCCCCTTCCCTCAGCCCCACACACAACCCCACCGCCCCAGCCCCTGCTCCACCTAAGGCGCCCCACGGCTGCCCTCCGCGTGGCCGTCCAACGGCGCCCGCCGCTAGACAGCGGCACGCGCGCCCATTTCCCCCCCACCCCCGCCGCCACCTGTCTAATTGAAAGCTAATTAGAATATTAGCCAGCCAATTTATTAAGGTAGTGCAGTCTGCGGGGGGGCTGGGCCCGACCGCCTCACCGCTTCTCCTCCTTGCAGAGAGCTCTCTGCGCCATCTCGAAAAGGTGCTGGGTCTGGCTGTAAAGCAGCTGCCAACACCTAACCTCCACCGCACCGGGGTACAGGGCTGAAGCGTTTCTCCTCACACACATCCCAGGCAGTCAGCAGACGCCCTTTAGGGACTTTGAGATGGCTAAGTGTGGATAAAAGGGTTTTCAGATTAAAGATGAAGGTTTCAGGAGGCTTTGACGTTACACTTCGGGGCTTTTCACTCTCTTCCTGCCCTCCTCCCCCACCACCCCCATAACACATCTACCCTAATCCCTCAGCTTAATCTTGGTAAAAATCCAAATCATCTCCTAGAAAGGTAACGTCCCAAAGTCTGTTTCAGATGAAGCAGCTTTCGCGATAGTAGGTATGCGTATGTGTTAGTGGACGCACGATGTATGCGGTATACTGACACATCACAGAGGGCCAAAATCCCTGATCCTTCCAACACTATATTGCTGGCTTCACGCGTCTTCAAGCAAACCGCGCAGGATGGGATTCCTCACATTCAGTTAGCGCACTGCTTAGATTCTGATGCCACTGAAGTACCTGATCAAACTCGTTCTGGCTATAATGAAAACACAGTTAGATCAACACTGCTTATCCCACCCAGAATCTCCTACGGCTTCATTTTATCTGTAAAAAATAAGCAATTAAACACTCTCTCACTTCATACCATTAGACTAAATTGTGTTGTTAACAAATTAGTCAAACCTCCTCATATGAAAACATATAAAAGACAGAAAAATAATTGCCTGGGAACAAGATTGTCCGTTTTTTCCACAAAGGAACGCATGCATCGCCAACAAATTTCCACCTTTTTTGATGAATTGCTTGGATTACGAGAGAACTGATTTTTAAAGCCAACAATTAAAATCATGAGTCTTGCTCCAACTATACACAAACAGTACAGAAAGAGATTCATTCTCTTCACAAAAATAGCCCCAACGTTGCAGTATCACTTAACTGTAATGAAGAGACTGCAGCCAACAACAGTTTACCCAATTGTTCTTCAGAACTAGATTTCACAAGGAGGAAAAGAACCCAAACGACAACAAAAAATTCAGATCCAGTGGAACTTTACTTTTATCAGCTCAGCAATGCTACAAGGTCATTCTTGTGCACCCTAGAGCATTATAGATTGGATGGTTCCTTCACTAACGAGCAATTAATTCTTAGAGATTAGGTGGACACTACAAATCATTCCAGAAAATATACTGACCCTGGAAGAAAACAAACGAGTACTTAAGCAAGCCAGAAAACTTGACAGTATTATTCAGCATCAGAAGCAACAAACTTGAGAGATGAAAGCAAGGCATCTTTTTCTTTAAAACAAGACAATACACACAATTCACAACAAACGTGAAAGTCAACTAGCTGATATCAAAATAAAACTATGTAAGGTCGAAAAACGTATCTTGTTTCAGCATAACTTATGAACCCACTTCCACTTCTATATCCCCAGTAAAATGCCCTTTTCCAACCACTGTTTTGGAGTTATAGTAAAAAGATGCATTAAAGGACAAAGACTGGTAGGATGCAAGAAAATATAACGAAAACTAAGGCCCTGATCTCACAAATGTTGAGACAGCAGGCCTCATTTGTCTTCGTGGATGACTACAGATGCTCTTGGTACATGAAGAAGTTTAGCTGAATAAAAATACCATTTATGGCAAACATTGGCTAGATTAAGCATTCAGAAAACTGTATAACAAAGGGATTTTTCTAGCACCTAATTTCTGTCCTATGCAACACAGGCCATAGGATTTTTTAATGCAGGGATTCAGTTGTCTTGAACACAGTCTAGTGGAAAGGTGTCCAGTAATGATTTAAAATCCTGAAGAATACTTAATATTTTACCATCATTAGTTACATTTTTTCCACTGGTTCCTTACTGTTAAAAACATGCGCGTTATCACTAGTCCAAATTTGTTGAGCTTCAGCTTCCAGCCATCTGATATTGCTATTTTTTTCTACTGGAATGCAGGACCCCCTTTTTTTTTTTTATTTATTTCTTTTCCTTGGACTGTGGCCAGTCCACTATTAACCTCGTTCTTGAATAAACTCCAAAGATGGAGTTCCTTTAATCTTTCATTATAAGGAAAAATTTTCAAGCTTGATTCTTTTTTTCCTCTTGTTTCAAAATCTTTCCTACTATAACAACATCTTTTTCAATGCATGAACCTCAGGACTAGATCAATGATTTCCTCAGTTCTCATATTAATCTCACAGAGAGATACTACCTTTTTTACACATCCAAAGGTTGAATTTGTTTTAACCATCATGCAACACCAGCAGTTTTCATCCTGTCAGATATCCAGGGTGAACCATAAACCCCTTAAAGAGGCATTGCCTTCCAAAATATAATTCTCATAGCAAGTGTATAATCCTGAATGTATTACTTTGCATTGGCTCTATTAACAAGTACGCTATTCAAATGAGACCAGTTTGCCAAGTAATCAAGATTTCTCTGACCTAACTTATACTTATCATTGCAAACGGTGAGTTATCAGATTTAACCTGCAACAAACGTTTTTCTTCCCATCTTGAAGAATACATCAACAGTATTGTGATAGCCCCAGAACAGTTCCTCCCAGGAACCTGCTGCAATGCTTTTGGAGGATGAGGATTCTTTTATGCTTTCTGCAGTCATTTGACTAGTGTTTAATTCATCTAACTTTCATTTTTTCCTTTTTTTTTTAATCTTGACATTACTCTGACATGATGTTTGTCAGCAAAACTCTTCATGGTCAACAAAAGGCAAGTATTTCCTTAAGCAAAAACTGCCCTTTGGCTTACTGTCCAGGAGACAAGAATTCCCTTTATCAAAGGATCCATTCACTTTAACAAAAAAGGTCATTCTTTGTATTTTATTTAATTCACATGAACATTCAGACCACATCTATTTTAAAAGATAGCACATAGCTGTAGAAAAAGCTCCTGTACCTAGGAAGAAGGGGGTCTCTGGTGCGTGGGCATGGATACCCTGGACTTCTCCCACCTGGGAGAACTTCACTTTGGAATATTTTTTCCTTCAAATATTTATTCCTGAGAGATAAGCAGAGTAATGGCATTTGAAAGTGTGAAGGCAAACCTGACAATCTTGTAAAGATAATGGGAAATTCCCGTTCAGCTACTTAATAACTACCAGTGCAAGCTGGTTCATTCTGACCACAAAAATAAATATATTGGAAAATTTTTGTAACCATAGGACATTAATTTGCTCTCATAAAAGAGCAGAACCGCTTTGAAGCCCAGCTTTTCAATGCCTGTAAACCAGCGGTGATGGCAGAGAGTTCAAATTCACTGCCATTTCTGTAGCTTTTCTCAGATAAATATGGCCAGGAAAACATCCTGGACTTTATCAACTGGCAATACTCCAAAAAGAAATTTAAAGTAATCGCACCCATGAGACAAAAATTTTTTTAAATTCAAATCTTCACAAAGAGTTTTGCTTTACTATGTACAGGCAGTTTATAGTTTCTCAGGATGTCTGGAAAAATAGGAATAGACTCTAACCACAGTTAGAGTTACTACAATAATGAAGCAACGACAGTCTAGCTACAACTATCTACCAGCTCTTTTTTATAAAGCAAAGAAGTAACTTATTGCATGTCGGTTACAGTCCGGTGAGAAGCGTACAAGAAAGTATTCAGCTTTACCGTGTGTAAGCTTCTGAATTCCCCTGCCACTTTTCCAGTTCTTGAAAGTCTGCAGCACAAGTAGCATTTGGTGAAAGCCAGTAGCCTTGCTCTTCATGAAACCAAATATCTTTGAAACAATACCCCAAAGTTCCATAGATTATTACTTCAAGAAAAAAATCTACCTAAAGAAAACCTGATGTTGCCACCTCCTGATAGAGCTATATATGGGGTAAAGCCCTTTACATGAGAATCTGAACAGGCAGCTATGATTTTTACCTAGTTGAGTTTAAATGAGTTGAACTGAACTCTCTTGAGAGGAAAAACTTCCAGAATGCCTCAGGGAAAGGTGATTATTTTTGGAAGACCTTTCTTCAACAGAAATCTCAGCAACTATTTCCTTTGGGAAAAATGGATCTAGATTTCCTTTCTGAATTTTACAGACAGGAATTTTTTTCTAAATCATAACATTTAAGCAAAATCTTAGATGTAAAAATACAGAGTCCTTTTGGAATATCATACTCTCCTCACTGGAAAACTAATAACTCACTGTGATAAAACACTCCAGCAAACTCCTAAACATCAAATATAAAATAATAAAGTTGCAATGTGATTATCAGTCAAAACTATTCAGCTATTTGTCTGTTTTTGGAGACCCTCGGAAGTGCAACATGTACGTGAACACTGTTAGGAACCTGCTGTGTCTCCACTTCCACTGTACGCACGCTATCTTGATGTTCAGCCTATAAAGCCTTCGTTGCATCAGTCCAACCTCCCCATATTTTAGGGTTCATGGCTGGCAGAGTTGTTATCTCCTACCTTTGCCAGCATTAATTTCAGTTCTAAAGCCATTAAGGCTAGATGTTTTACTGACACCACTCCCCCTCCACAGCTGGACAAATCCATCTGGATAAGGTCTCCCTGAAGTAATAATTATAAACAAATATAGCATTACAATTCTATGACTGTGGCATCTTACAAAAAATAAATTATTTAAACCAAAAAAGGCCAGTTAACCTGTTGGTAAAGCGAGGAAGGAGGGCAGTATATGGGACTGCTTCTTCGCCGCAATGTTTCACATTAACGTGGTGATTGTTAACCTGCTTGTACCATTAGGTGCTACTCATTACTTTCCAAATCTCTGTATCAAATGCTCTTAGTCTTTCAATCCATAATGCCAGGCTGCAAGCAGCATGCTCAACTCACCACCTTAAGGCTGAATAACCTAAGACATTTCTGAAGTTCAGACAAGCCATTACCAAAGCATGCCGTTTCAGAACAAGGCCAGCTACGTTCAGAACCCTGACAGGACAATAACCCACGCTTCTGAAAACTAAGAGACTAAGATGCAAAACTTGCAACATAACCTCTCTCCAGTTCTTCGAGTTGTCAGCAATCACAGCAGTCAGTAACCGAAGTGCTGTAATAAGTACGTGCTCAACAGGGTCACACAAAGGTTTTCAATTCAGCTTTTTTCACCATTAAAAAAATCCCAAAAGGCCTAAAGTTGGGTCAACCTTGTCAGATTGCTTCAGCCAAAACACATGTATAAACAAGTTTTCAAAGGACCAAAGGTTTTTGATGCTTTATTACAACGGCCTCTTCTCTGTTGTCTTCTTAAATAAATAACAGCAGGCGCTTGCCAAAAAATAAGGCTGTTTTTATTTGTTATTAATGAAAAAGATTAGACTCTGATAAGAAAGACAAATTCAAAATAAATAGGCTGCTTCATTTATTTAAGGTATGGGGAAGATTTTGATTCCACCAGGGAGCCAAGAACACAAGTATTTGTACTGTTCTAAGTCTATCACAGCACAGCTTTCAGCTGCATGCATTGCAAGCGCCTTCAGTGTTGAAAACCTAGTTATATTAAAGGTTATATACAGAGGCTATACACCTCTGCTCAGGTCTATTTTAGTCTTAGCACTGAGGCACTTGGCATGAATTAAGAACACAGAAGCAGCAGCCTGAGAGAGCAGTAAACAAGTCTGGGGAACAAATGATAAACTTGCATTCCTTAGCTCCATAGCTGCCATCCCTTCTCTTTCTCTGCTCTAGGGCAGCAGAATCCCATGCCACATTTCAAGATAAGTGAAGCACAAGGCGCTGGAGCACTTGGAAGTTTGGGTCTGGTTTTGTTTCAGAAAGCTATTTGCAGCCCCACACATGGCAGGGCACTCTGCTATCACCTAGGAACATATGGACAGCTACTGCATCAGTAACACTCGCGACAGGTTGTAACTTTCATACGCATGCCCTTCCTTACCGAGTAGGGCCATAAATGAGCTGCTTTCTTACCACTGCTCTGTGCCAAATACATTTCTTGTATCTTCCTTAAATAATCTTGTATCCAGCAATTTGACCAAAACGCTTGTCAGCACGCACATCCAGAATTTCAGGAAAGTGGAACAGGAACCTGACGGAAGCCTTCAGGCTCCGACACTACATGAGTAATGGCAATGTTAGTACTAGAATTTCAAACATTACCTCATATTAAAAATTAAATAAATAAGAAAGGAACTGCTTGCTATAAACACGAAACTTGAACTTCTCTGTGAAATTATATGGAAAAGCAGTTAGCATGGAGTAGTTTCTGATTTAGGGGAAGGGACAGAGATAAAAATGTTTGATACAAAGCTATGTCAAAGGATTTAAACATCCTTCAGTCAAAGGGAAGAATAAACTTAACATTTATTTTGCAAGCTTCGTTCTTTTTACATTTGATATATTAGGATTACATACTTCTGTTGCAACATAAAATTTTAAGTGGCAGTATGAGATATGGCCTCAGTGTTTCCTGAGCTGCTTTCATTCTTTTTACTATTTTCTTCATTATCACTCACGCTATGTTTGGATTTACATCAAGTAGATATACTTGAACATCTAGGGGATTTTTTTTTCCTGCTTAAACATGCTAATTAGTAATTTTACAAGCCATAAAGGCAAAAGATTAACTGCACTATGAACAAGGGACTTTAATGTTCTCAAGATTAAAAAAAATGTATATATACATCTTCCTAACTATTACTTTTCAGTACTGTTTTAATTAAAAAGAAAACTTAACTATGCTAAGTGTATCACTACAGTCTTCTGAAGCAGTAAGAATGAAAACAGTTGAAAGGAAACTTTGGAAAAAATCTGTCACTATTCAGTGAAAGTTTCAGACCGATTGTGGAAAACATTGGCGTTGCTGTGTATATTTAACGACTAGAAAAAGATATGCTGACCTTACAAAGCAAGTATCTTAACAGCTATTTGTCAGGACCTGAAGCTACGTAAAATTATCTCTTACCATCATCAGTCTACTCAAAATAAATGCACCCGAACAATGTGTTTTGCATATATATACACACATACATGCATGCACATATGAAAGTGCATTTCAATATAGGGAGACATGTTTCTTTAGTACAGCAATAGTTTGTTTGTTTTGGCCTCAGTCTACAAGGAGGAGGAAATCATGTGCCACTTTGCTCATCTTGAAAAACCTTAAAAAAAAAAAAAGGATTAGAAACCAACCTTAGATAAAGTTTTATTCCTATTTATAACATATACAATAACGCATTTATTTCAAAGTGGTGGAAAAAAAACAAGAAGCAGGGTAAAAGCTACTCTTCCAGTTTTAGTTCCCACCAATCCCAGAGAAACAGATTAATCTTTTAGAAATCTGGTATTTTAATTCCTGGAAAAATGAAAACTACAGCCAATAAATAACCTGCGATTTGTTCTAAGTACTTACTCTTCAACGCACAATAACTGTTCAGCTTTATTTAATCTGGTCTGTATGACATTTATAACAGATTTATAAGAGAAGTAATTTCGTATGCTGCTTAATAAAGCAATTGTATGATTGCAGTTCTAGGTTTATAGCTTACTGACTCATCGTTATGGATTTTTAAGATTCTCAAACAGGCTTTTAAATGCAACCAGGAAAAAAAAAGCTAAGTATACAAAATAATGAAATTAAAGTTCTCAAAAAAAAAAAAAAAGCACAGCAATGCACAGATTTGCCACAGATTTCTTCTCACCTGTTTCAATTAATTGCTACTAAATGAAATAATTTGATGGAGGGTTTTTACCTCCCCCACCTGTTGATTTTTAATGCCAAATTGCAACAAGCAGAAGAGAGGAGGGAGTGGAGAAGGCAGTAAGGCCTTCCTTCAGAGGCTCAGCATACATTCAGTGCATGTCCTCCTAGAGAGAAAGGGTCATTCCTGTGAACACTGAGATCACGAGCAGGCAAAGTTCAATCTCTGTTCTGAGGCTGAAAGACTACCAAAAAAAAAAAAATTCACCTGCAAGAAAAATCTACTTCAGTATAGATTACTACACCAGAAAATCCTTGCTAAGATTAACAATCTAATGCACCCTCCAAAAATAAATTTATAATTTGGGAATGATTATCTACTTCTCACAATGAAACAATTACATTTTAAATTATTTCTCTGGTCAAGCTCAAAATACATTGATAAGTTATTTCCTTAAGCACATTTTATGCCTATGTATCCGCCTGATAACGCTTTCATATCCTCTATCTTCCCATCCCCAAAATATTAATGAACTATAGTGGATATCTACCTCTTGAAGGACTTTGAGGGAACAGTTGAGATTGAAGCAGCATATTTACTCACCAGTGCTAAATTGTTACAAAACTTTTTCTGTTACACATGTTGAACATATTTACTTTCTCTTAATAAAAAGAAACACTACATCTGTACATTAAAATTATAAAATAGACCCAAAAGAGAGTGAAAGAGTTCTCAGAGAAGTATATGCGCCTTGGGTGGCTGGATTACCAAGGCGTTTGTCTTGGTTCCAACTTCAAAGAAATTCTGAGCATCTTGGAAGATCTGCCCTAATTTTCAGAAAATCATTGTTATAGCATCAGCCGTCAAAAAACTCTGCAAGCGCCAAATGAAACAAGGCTTAATCTGTTCAGAGAACCAAGTATCATTCATATCTCTCTCTAAATAGGTATTAGCTAAAATTGACTGTGCTAGGGCTACAAAAGCAGAACATCAGCCATACCTGTTTTGAAAGGTAAGAGCAGTCATGCAGGGAGGATTAGATCCCTTTTCCTTTATGGTTCATAGAATGATCTAAAATTACACTTAGACACTAAATAACCCTTTCTGTTTTACAGAGTAAGCCATACATGAGGTAACTTCAGTTACCTACAGCCGCTGAACATAAGCTTTTTAAGGGTCTAGACGCACGGTTGCATACGTGTAGGGTATTAAGTTTCCAGATGTCAGCTGAGCCACAGTTACAGTTGAGGGGCACGTCCTCATCCCGTGGAAAATGTGAAGAGAAGAGGGAATAATACTCTCAATGAAATCAGGTTATGCTCATTTGCTGCAGATCAACTGCCATATGTTTGCACTTGGTCTCCCACAAACCCAGTATCTCACAAAATTAATTGCTGCCTTTATGGCTTGTTTCAAAGATTCCATCATTCAAGTCAAATTCAGTTTTCTTTACATTAACAGCATTTTATTTCAAAATATATTAAACATTCTGTGTTTACAAAGGACTGCAGTGTGAATATAATATTAGGTGAAAAGCTTCTTATACCTGCTACAAAAATCCTTTTTATTAGGAGGAGGAGTAGTGCATACAATCAAAATTAATTACTTGAAATAACTCTGCAGTCTACAAAAGTCACTCCCCAATCTTAACTCACGTTTCTTATTCTGCCACAAAATGGATATAGGGGTCATATTTTTAGTATTACACATGCAGAAACAGGTACCATACCAAAACCAATTATGGCAACATTAGTTTTGAACATAATTCCATTCTGAGAACATGTGACATGTAAATTTACAGACAAATTTGTGTCAGACAATAGTAGTTATTGCTCCAAATCCCCAAGTTCTTGATAGGAATGCACACTTCAGAACAACCTGTGCGCTATAATACAAAAGATTTTCTTTTAGATGCAGGGTCTAGCCACTCTTAGGACCCAATGTCAACATTTTCTTTGGATTTGGTTTTGTTGCACTTATCAGAGGGGGCGAAAAGCTTTGCTAGTCTTCCTACCAAAACTTCAAACGCTAGTTAATACATATACCCCTATATAATCACCTAACTATTAATACATAAAATGTTTCTTTCTGGCCACCACTGAATGAAAGTTTGTTTTTAAAGGGAAATCTGAACAAACTGAATGCTTGCAGAATATACCAGTGATAACACTGGAAAATGAAGACATCCATCTACACAGCCAGTAAGTTATAAACAAGAGAGTATTTTTTCAAATAATTCTTGAAAAACTTCAGGGAAGGGCTGAGATTGGCAGAAAGGAGGCCAAAATTTGAGCTCTTAATTTTCCAACCCTATGGCCTGGATTCTTAAGCTTAATGGACTTCTGCTCTGTGGCTGCTTTTTAGCTTTGCAATGCCTCTTACATTTAAACTACATCAATACCATGAAAAACTTCTTTTACTTCAGGTCTTTGTTGGATCATTGTATACAACAGTCAAGTGACAAAAAGTGAGGCTAGGAAAATGAATCAACGTTTTTGTTTTGAAATCATCACATGCTGGAAATCCTTCAGACATATAAATGGATGCAAGAATATTCATGATGCCTTAATTAGCTTGTAAAAACATCCTGCTGCAAGCAAACATGCCCTGCTTCTAACTCAAATCTAGCTTCAGTATCACTACATAGTGCTATATTGAGCACAGAATAATATGTAATTCAATACAGCATGAATTACGTTTGCCCAAGTTCATCCATATGCAGGGCGCACTAAGAATATATTTACTGTTAATACCATCTTCAACAGAATTTGCCAAAAAGCAATTCTTTCCTGAATTGGACCTACTGTTTCAGTACAGACAGTCAAAGCGTGCCCCATGGATCTTGGCATCTAAGTCAAGATAGCATAAAGCACTACTACCCCATCCTACACCAGATTAAAAACAAGGTACCAGATAAGGCATGGAAGAATTTAAGAGACTCAGGGGGATCTGAAGACATAGGTATTTCATGACCTATTCATTTTGGCAGCTCTTTGGTAGATGTGTGTAAATACTTCCAGGACCAGTAAGATCTTAGCAATGACTTACTAGAGGGAAGACCAGCCTTCCCCAACTTTCAAACTACAGCAAAGCAATTCTGGTCACCCTAGCAATATTTGCTTGGCTCTCCCCCTGCCTTTATCAAGTAAACACTAATTCCAGAAAGTGGTGCTTATTTTCCCTATACATAGGCACTATTTTGTTCTCAGTTATCTTAAACATAGGACAAAATTTCAGTTATGATCTGAATACAAGACAGTGTTCATATTTATATATAATGCTGCATATCAATATATACATTTACAAACCCAGTGCAGAATCCTTGAATATGCTCATCACTTCTGGCATTGTTTCTGGTTTCAAAATAGGAAGGTTATTTTCCACAATGCTTTTGAATTTCCAATTTTATGACTTTAACATGCTTTTGGAGTTTTTTTTTTTTTAAATACTATAAAGCATTAAGGTATTCTACTAAAAATGACAGAAAAACAACAACATGTTAAAGACCACACCTCCATAACCTTTGTGAAGAGATGCTAGGCAAATCTAGTTCTGTAGAACTAGAAATAAGAAGGGAAGAGATTTGCCAAAGTAGGTTTCCCAAAAAAGTTTAATAGTTAAAAAAAACTCTTTAAAATGTAAGCCAACACAGAATTCATAAAGATGATGCATCCATGTTTAACAGATGTCAACTGTGACTTAAGTCAAGATTTTTCAATTGGGAAACTGATGTTATCTTGTAAAATTGCAAACTTGAAGGAAAACTGCATCTCTAGAAGAACAATGCTACCTCCATTATTAAACGCAATGAATACTAACTCCAATCCTAAAAGCTTTCAGCACCTTCTGAAGAAAGCTGTAGCTGTTTCCAGAGGTAGCTTCCATAAAGACAGAACTCTTTGCGGTGACAGACTTAAGCCGATGTAACATGAACACGTTTGAATAAAGGCAATTGTGGGAGCATCTCCTACACTGAATGCAAAGCCATACAGTCCAGTAGAATAATGTTATTTTCCCATCCTTACTTTATCAGGTCTGCAGGAGAGGCAGCATTCTGTGCAGTGCCCCACCTCCAGGGCTAGGCATTAAGCAATACAGCAATTTTGCTGTCACTTTTACTGGAGTGCAATTTTATTCATTTTTGTCTTTTCAGGCCTTTAAAAAGATAATATTTAACATCACAGCCATACCTACTGTACACCTTTTTCAGAAGTTATGTTGATAACCACAATGTCTAATGCTGGAGACAGCAGTCCAATTTTCCATACACAAAGCTTTTTTTTTTTTGGTTAGAATAAACAGATCATGGATTTCCTAATAAATCATCAACAAAATACACATATACTCTACATACTACCAAACATATCCTCCCTAAAGTCTTAAAATTCACATACTCCTTGAAATGAGACATATTAAAAGGTACTTTTAGATGAACTGAAAATATATACCATTGTGCACGGAAAAAATCAGACTGCTCTCTCCAATGTTAGATGCTGTGGGTATCAACTTAAAATCTCTGAAAAAGGCATACGGTATGTACAACTATAGTGTTAAAGATGCTGTTTTAAAAAGCAGTGTTGCAAATTAAGCCATTACTGCCCCCTGGCAGTAAGTAACTGGTCATGCTGTGCCTGTGCTGAAGGTCACCACATTGTAGCAAGGCTGGCAGAAATGAACATGCAGCACGTTCTCACCCGCTGCAGTTTGTTGCACCATGCAACTAAACCAATGCTTACAGTGACCTGAATTTCATTTGCTGAGCTGCAGACTGCAGAAACTCAAAAGCTTGCGCACACTCACTTCTAACTCTGCTACAATACAGTAACGTTCAGCTAAAATGAAGGAAGCAAGACCAGATCAGCTCACCTTTGAATTGCCCAGAAATTAACTGGTAAATCCGGCCCAGACGCAACTTATTTGAACAAGAAGGGCTAAGGTATACTCTGTGCAAAATCAGTCACCTCTAGCCTTTTGGCATTACTCTGCCATTTGTAACAAACCTGACTTGCTAGAAGAGAATGATAAAATATAACAGAATTGTACTTTGCAGCACCATGAAATCACATTGCCTTGCCTTACTACTGTAAGCATTCCTTTCTGAACTCTAAATTGCTTTGTTCTAAATTGAATACTAAATGTACCAAATACATACCAATACTCACTTCCTATTTTCAAGGGTATAAAGATCCATTACATCAGAATATTTCAACAACCAACAGGAAAAGCTTTGAATACCACCAAAAATGCAATTTAAGCAAAAAATACAATTTAAGCAAAATTACATATGGAAGAAAAGCGCTAAAGTATTTTGATTCTGCAACCTAGGCAACACTCCACTTCGGGAATTTAAGGTTTCTCTTTCTTAAGCTATTTGTCCAGAGGCTTAGCGGGTGGGGGGGGCCCTCCCCCTTTGGTAACAAGCTTACATTTCTTTGAAAAGTAACCTGAAATCAGCCACAGCATTTACAAAACAATATTAAATCTCCCTTCAGCCTCTTCCTGTTATTGGAAGTAGATGTGACAATCTTATGTTATCGCTGTCTGAAAACCTTTAAGGCCTTTGATTAAATTTAGCTAAGACGACAACTCCATCGGACGGTGAAATAATTTAAACAAGTCTTCCCCCCCCCCCCCCCCCCCCCAATTTCGGTATGAGGAAACCCCACATCTAACAATTTGCAAGTCTATGAATTTCAGGAAGATATCAGAAACATCAGTCTCCAACAACATTAAACTTCAGTGCTTGTAAGAGGAAAACATTTAAGTGTTATGGACTGATGTGCTGGTCAAAGCCTCTAAAGAAATACTTTGAGGAGCAGCAAATAATTGTATTCTATTTTTGTTTAGCAATGAGTGGTTTACACCTTTTAGCCACAACATTAACTGAGAATAAATATTTTGGAGTAAGATTTCTTTAAAGCTACTACAGTTTAATAACACAAATAACCAAATAAATAAAAGCCTAGTAAGTCATTTCAGCAGACAGCATAATGACTCCAGTGGATATACCTGTCTCTTTACCGTCCTTTTTATGAAGACAAAAGGTCTACACACAAGGCGATTGAACTGTGCATTAGTATGCAAAGCCATGGGAAGTCTCTCTTGAAGAGGCAAAGTGCACAATAATGTAAGGCCAGCAGATGTTCAAGAGGTGGCTTCTCCTAAAAACCAACTGTGCTTCCCTATGAGCTGCCCCTAGACACAGCTGAAAAGGGACAGAAGGCCATGGCTGTTGTGGACTCAAGACAACAGAGTGATTCTTTCATGTTGAATTGGTGCAGCACAGCCCTACATCATTCTGCAGCTGTTTTCATCTCCTCAGGACTCTCTCTAGACGACCTGAAAAAAAATATGATTCATTTGTTCAGTAACTGAAGATATCTATATTCCTACAAATGAAAAAGGAAAAAGCACACATGCAAATTTGTGTGGGTAAATGTGGGAAGCTCTATGTACGCTATACACGGAAAGTCTTGGAACATGACTTAAACCACAAGTCAGAAACTACAGACAGGTCTAATTAGTGGTTTTTATCATAAGCTACCCACAGGGAAGATATGCGTCATTCACATGAATAATGTTAAGATTCTTCCTTACAAGCACAGAATCCTCTAAGTTATGTGAAATGAGCTAACCTATGTAATTAAACAAGGCAACAGAGACATAACAGTAGCTACTGTCATTAATAACATCACGAGAGGATTTCCAACTCTTGAGTATTCAATTAGCGGTTTATTCATCCCATTCCTCAGCTGTACAGTTTAAATATGCACTGCTGTAACTTCAGTAAAGAAATTAAGCAAGATCATACTTTTTAAGGAATAGCAGCATATAAAGCGATTTCATTTTTTAACTTCAAGTCTGTTTATTCAAATTTTGCAGTATTACATACTAACACATAGCACAGTATTTGCAGACAGGTCTGTTAAGGAGGCCAATGAATATTAATTGTTAGATATCCATAAATAATAGCTTTGTGCAGGGATAAAAGGACATTCAATCATCTCCAAACATAAATGCAACATATGAATTATAGGATACAAAGGCATTACTAGTGAATTTTCTAAAATAACACTCCATAAGAAGTTGAGGGACATTAAACCACATCTCAAGTTTACAAACCCCAGTGAGTAGTTTACTTTATAGTAATTTTTATTTCTAAAATACAGAACAGCTGAATCCTCTCCAAACCTTTCAGTACACCTTTATGTGTGCATGCACTCACATGGATACACACACACACACAAACACACACTGATTCCCTTATAATGCATAAGCCATTTATAACTTACCGGTAAATCTGTAATGGCCATGCCGCTTGTGATGGAGTGGGCACTGAATTTGTTGGACTCACCAACATGGCACTATATATGTTGGAGGCAACCACGAGTATACAAAGTAAAATTGGTCCTATGATGGCTCCTTCTAGTCCCAGGTAATATGCTCCACCAGCTACTGCAAGACCAGTCAGGTAAGGATGACCACCTCTGGAATTATGGCACAAGTAGGATAAAATTAAAACAACAATCAGCAATACTATGGATTATAAAATTTGAATCAATCATAACATTTTATTTAGTATATAAAATCACACAACTATTTATAGATACCTATATTCAAACCATAAACTGCTGTTTGAATGACTGCACAAATATTATAAGCTGTATTCTGCACTATATTTGCACATAGTTCAGACAATTTTTTCTAGCATGTAATGCTGGTAATATCCACATCTCATTAGCTATTTTCTAGGCCTCTATTAAAGAAAGTCTGAAGGAGTTCTCTGTAAGAACATTTGTTTCCAAATGAAAAGATGATTGATTACAAAGACTGTTCATGCTTTATGTTCAAGAATTTTAAAATTTTAAGACACCTAGCAACATTTATTCTAAGTGCTCCTGAGCAAAGACATTAATTTACACAATGATAGCAACTTAAATTAAATCTCTCAAAGAATAGTTAGCTTTTTTTTTTTTTTTTTTTTTTTTTAAAGTAAACAGCCATGTCTTCTCACTTTGTCATAAAACAACCTACAAAACCTGGAGTGTTTGTTCACATTAGCTTTTAATGTTCTCAGAAAACAAAAACAGATTTTTATAAACCTATTAATATTTACTATGAAGTTGGGACCAATAGCGCTTTTGATAAGTGCTATTATGGCAGCAAGTCAGCCCTTCTGTTTCTCTTTTCTGCACCTCAGTTCTGACACACAACGCAAATCTTGCGACAGTTTTACACACAAAAAACTAGTTCATCATGCGTACAGTTTATAATCCAACATGATGACGGTAAATATGGAATTACATCAGAAAGCCTGCAGTTTAAAATGAGCACCCTACGAAATGGGGCCACCTTTGGGAAGTCGCTCTAAGTTCTGAGCATAACGGAATGAAAATATCAGCTAGGCAGTTTAGAGCAGTTTCTTGTTAGATTTCTACCACTGCCCTGACTTCTATCCAGCTCTCACACTTGCAACCCTTGCCTTTATCACAACTGTGCTCAAAATTAAATCATGAAATGTTGACCTATTAGATCTCACTCATCTCATTATCATCTCTGACATAGATCAGTTTTAATACACTGGTAGGGTCAAAGAGGGTTTTTAAGAGGGGACAGACTTAACTTCAAAGTTTTAGGTTTTTTCCAACAGTAGACGTGATTTACTCCTAAACTTTGTGAAATCTCTGACAATTTTTTCCCCAACTCTTGCAACAGATTAAGGGTTCTTCTGGCCAGTTTGTTAAATCACATAAAAGGCCATCTGATGAGATAGGACTATAATATCAATTCAAAACATTCGCAAAACCCCGAATAACCTGATCATAGCTATTTCAAATGGACTTCATCTAATCTGCAAGAAAGCCAAACGCTTACTGTTCTATTTAATGGAAAGAATACAATTTTGCTCTACTTTTATAAAAATTGTTCCCGACACATACATTTTCTGGACAGTAAACAGAGCTCACATCCCCTAGAGTTGAAAAAAAACATTCAAGCAAATGGCAAAATTACTGGCTGGTTAAACAGCTACTGGTCCTAAATTCATCTCCCTCGATCTGCTGGCAGCGTTTTGCCTGATGCAGCCCAGGACACCGTTGGCCACCCTTGCCACAAAGGCGCATTGCTGGCTCATCACGGTCAACTTGTTGTCCACCAGGACCCCCAGGTCCTTCTTCTCTGCAAAGCTGCTCTCCAGCAAGTCAGCCTCCAGCCTGTCCTGGTGCACGGGGTTGTTCCTCCCTAGGTTGCTGAATTTCATGAGGTTCTTCTCTGCTCATCTCTCCAGCCAGTCGAGGCCCCTCTGAATGGCTGCACAGCCCTCCGGTGGAGCAGCCACTCCTCCCAGTTTTGTATCATCAGCAAACTTGATGAACGTGCATTTGGTCCCGTCATTCAGGTCATTAACAAAGATATTCAACAGCATTGGCTCCAGTATCTACCCTTGGGGGACACCGTTAGGCACTGGCCTCCAGCTGGGCTTCGAGACGCTCTTCACAACTGCTGCTCAGCCGTTCAGCTCTGGGCCCGGCAGTGCAGGCAGCTTTCAATCCACCTCACCGACCACTTCCATAGCCTGTACTTTATCAGCCTGTCCACGAGGACGTTAAGGGAGACGGCGCCAAAAGCCTTACTAAAGTCAACATACACAATATCCACTGCTCTCCCCTCATCCAACAAACCAGTCATCTCATCCTGGAGGGGTATCACGTTGGCTAAGCGCAATTTCCCCTTCATAAATCCATGCTGACTACTCCTAATCGCCTTCCTGTCCCTTTCATATCTGGAAATAGCATCCAGGATTAGATGCTCCATCACCTTCCAGGGAACAAGGTGAGGCTGACCAGCCTGTAGTTCCCCAGACCTTCCCCCTTGCCCTTCTCAAAGGGAGGGGTGACACTTGCTCTCTTCCAGGCCTCTGGAACCTCTCCTGATCACCATGACCTTTCAAAGATGATCAAGAATTGCTTCGCAATGACATCAGCCAGCTCCCTCAGCACTCGTGGCCGTATCCCGTCAAGGCCCGTGGACTTGCGTCTGTCCAGTTTGCTTCAGTGTTCTCTAACCTGATCCTCTCGTCTCAGGGGCCTGGGATTCCTGAAGGCCAGTCTTACCAGTAGAGACTGAGGCAAAGGTGGCATTCAGTACCTCAGCCTTTTCCATGTCCTTTTTTCACCAGGGCCCTGCCCTGTTTAGTACTGAGCCCACATTTTCCCCTAGCCTTCCTTTTGCTGCTTATGTACTTGTAAGAAGCCTTTCTTTCAATTTCAGATGGTCTTTGGCTCTCCTAACCCCATCCCTGCACGCTCAGTGTCTCTGTATTCCTCCTGGATCATCTGTCCCTGCTTTCATCTCTTGCACGCTTCCTTTATAGGTTTGGATATAGGTAGTTAGAGCTCCTTGTTCATCCACACTGGCCTTCTGCCACCTCTGCTTGTTGGGATGGACCATTCTTGAGCTTGGAGGAGGTGATCCTTGAATATCAGCCAACACTCTTGTATCAGTCAGCAAATAGGGTCCCCCCCCGCTTCTGCTGAGGGCCATGTCCCATTGGATTTTTCCAGGAGGATCCCTGAAGATGCAGAAGTCTGCTGTCCTGAAGTCCAGGTTTGTGATCCTACTTTAATATTGCGCATTTTATCATGAAGTGGACAGTGTTATAGCATGTGTTATGCAGACTGTTATCAGCAGGTGTACTCTGTTCAATGGTATTATATTTGGTGATCAAAAACCCAAAATTTCTAACTTACCACAGAGCAGGAAAACTTAATATCCTTATTCTACATTACCTGTATTATAATAAAGATAACACAAATAAGGGACTAGTTCTAGCATGTGACTAAGTCTGGAACAAGAATTAAAGGAAAGATTGATAGAGGAGGCACACGTAAGTCATTACAGGTTCTCAACTCAAACAGTTTTCTGGAATTGTTTCCAAGGACCAGAACTGATGCAATGACCAGAAGAGTTCAGCTTTGTATTCATATTGTACGTGGTTGTCAACATCTCTTGCACGTAAGGACCCTGGCAGCTCGTATCTTTGCCAGCTCTGTTATACATCACTGGTATATTCTCTAGTCAGAATTACGTTAAAGGATTCAACTAGACATTTCAGCAGCATGAAGTGCCAATGGACATTTCAGTAGTATTTTTAGTTCTCCAGATATAACTGCAGACGTTGAATTTCTTTCAACTCAGTTTGGAGTTAGCTTCTCTTTGGCTTCAAGCTCAAAGCTGAAACCAGGAGGCAGTTCAAGTCAATAGAGGCAGGCAGACACCTAGCAAAATTTTTCTAGAAGTCCTCTGTGCCTAACTCCCACAACAGGAGACTAGTACCAGCTACAGTCTCAGTAGGACCTCATCTCCAATTTCAGCTGTCTCAACACATTCAAAAAAAAACAGCCATCACCACCACCACCACACAACAATCCATAGTCAATATATTTTTACACTGGGGAACAGTGATACAACACAAAGACAGGCTTCAAATTAACACCGAGGCTCCAAAATGACCCTCAAAATTCTCACAATACATTCTGAAAAACTAAAGGATTTTTTTCAGGTCAACAACTAGCTCACGGATTTCTTGTTTGTTCTTCAGAGACATCTGACATTAGGTGCTTTGAGGGAAGATGCCAGACATCATTAGTCTATGATTAGATAACAAAATAGGTATCCTCATACTTCTAAAACTACTTTACCAGCCAAAACAATAGATTTCTCCAACTTTGAGAACTCGTTCAAGATGTCTGAATTGACAAACGTTATAGAAAAGAGGCCTGGGAAAGTAACGATACTTGGGCCAGTAAAACTTACTATCAGACGATATTGCTACTCCTGCTCCTGTGCTTGAAAAATACTCTTCTGCATGCTTCAGAAAAACATCTAAAGGCATCTGTGATCATTAATTCTTATTACAATACTTAACTTTAAAAAGTCTTCAGTATACTTACCCTGAAATATCTGAATAAATTGCTGTATCTACAAAATAGGTTGGCAACAGGTGAAAAACCAAGAGCAAAATAGCTTTACATCCTTGTCCTTGTACAAGCCACAAATCTAGGACTGCGGGCATAGCTGCCCAGTATGTCCCCAGAAATGGAACGGCTCCAAGGATCGCTGCTAGTGCTAGAGCACAAAGAACCAGAGATCAGAAAGAGACAAGAGAAACATATTTTACCAAAATATTTAAATCCTGACACTTTCGCCACACTGGTAGTCCCAGTTGTGGGACTTATATCAACTGTTGCAAATAAGACACTGAAGAAGTGGCAGATAAGGCTCTTGGGGTTTTACAGATGAGGTTTAGGCAAAAAGAACTAATTATTTCCAATAAAATGACTCCATATTATTAGTACTCCCCATGTAGAGAAGTTTCACCAACTGCTAGCCACAAAGAGCTACCTCCAAAAGAGGCACCAACTTGGAAAAATCAGAAGTTATACCAATTATGCACATTTCAAGTTTTCCTTTTCCGTAACTATAAACTAGCAGAAAGGGTGCAAGAAAGTACACAAATCAAAGTCTCAGTGAAGCTTTTTAACTTATCCAATCTCACAGTCAACTGCTGTGAGAAACCAGGCAGACATAAAGCTCATAACTGCATGTACTTACGTGTGCATGCATACATGTGTCTCTACAAATGCATGCACCCTTCTGCTTATAAAGATACTCCTGTAATTTTAAGTGATATAGTAATTGTGTCATCCTGATTTAATACAGTATGAATGAACACAACATAAAAACATTTTCTGCTCTTTTTTTAGCCTCATTAACCAAAAGGTAAAACCATTAAGGATTTTTTCATGCAGCTGAAAGAAAAAGAACAATTATATTCTAAGTTGGTCTAATGACAAGCAATAAATTTAAGGTAAGCAATTTAAATTTAAGCAATAAATTTATGATACTGCCATTTCACACGATACTGTTCTGTGTTGCTTTACTGCTTCCCACAACGCTCCCCAGTACATGATTGTACAACTTTCCCCCTTGCCCCGCTATTTTTAGGGGGAGAAGAGAGGAACTTGGCAAAACAATTTTCTGTAAAAAAAAAAAAAAAGTTAAGCTGTTTCCAAAACTAAGATGAAAGAACAGAAAATCAGAGACTGGTAATACAGACAGGGAACAACACTGAAAATAGGAAGCATGCCTCTATTGTGCATTTTCATGATACCACATCTTCCTGCATTTAGGCATCCTGAAAAACCAACTACCTGTCAATTGCAGAAGAAACAAAAGATAAGGCAGAAAGAATGAGGTTAAAACCTGGGAACACCTGGAGTGAATATAAGGGGGGGAACAACAACAACCAGCAAAAGAAACAGACAGGGGAAGTGAAGGAGTTTGTTGGCTGGGGATGTGCTGTGAAAACACAAAAAGATGAGGGTAAGAGATAAGGTAGCAACCAGGGACTTCTCTCCACCCTGCCCACAGGCATCCTGAAACATCCCTCGAGTAAGTTTTCAGCAGTGCTACCTCCTTTCACAGCTGGAACTAAACATATTGAAAGTAAGAGCTATGAAAAACTGTAAAGTCTACGTAGGATAATGAGATCCATGGTGGTTTAAATTAAACTTGGGGAAAACAACCAATGCTAGGAAGCTCTTTGGAATCACAATGCCTATCATAAAAGTGTTATTCTTGTCACAGTATTTTCATAGTGAGTTTTGAACAATAAAGAGTAAACAGAAAATGAGGTTGCATATTGAACAGGGAACAAAGAAGATTCTGAATAGCTAAGTTCGCACCATACACTGTGTCCACCGACCCAGGTGGTTTCATCATGATGAAAAACAGCATCCAATTCTATAATCGGGAACTGTCATAAGACATTTGCTCAAGTCAACCAACTAAAGGTTGGGCATGCAACTAATTCTAAGAGTTGACATCTGATTTAAAGTTCTCTAAAAATAAAACTGAGACTAATCTTAGCAGCAGCACTTAATCCTATCGACCTTGTACAATCGTTACATAATATTATCTATAAATAGATTATAAATATTCAAATTCTTACCAGACGGTATGAAGACTATGTTAATCCCAAATATTGTGTGAGTCAGCCAAGTGTAGAGTCCATAGAACCCAGCCATTTTGAGAGAAGCATCAAATACACCTCTAAAATGACCAAAGAAATTCTGTTAATTTTATTGGTGATAGGATTCTGGGAACTATAAAGATATACACAAGGTGCTTTGAAAAACAGCAAAGCCATTAATGCTGTGTGTCATACAATTCAAAACGTAACACTGAACCCTTTATGCATTTGTTCCCTATGAAAAGGATAGGCATCCACCATATTTATCATCCAAGGTATTTGTAGACTAAAAACCAGACTGTTCTTTACTGTACAATGCATTCCAGGGATAAAGCCTGTGAATGAAACTGCTTGGGCATCGCATCACATGCTCTCTCAAAAATAATCTTCTCTCTACGAGGAGCTGTATATTCTGTGTACAAAGCATCTTCTTTGCCATTTTCTGTTTTTTTTAAATCTGCCTACACTTCTATACCTGCTCATTCTCACCAGATTAATCCATTGGTCCATGAAGTCAAACAGTCTGCGTAAAATCTTACCTGCCTACATACTTATATGGCCTTCAGGATGAAAATAACTGAGCACCTCCTAGCCATTACCGGATTTTAACTTCAGTCTCTTATTTCTAGTTTCTAGGTTGCTTACTAGGTTACATTATTAAAAGGCACATAGAAAATCCAGCAACCTAGTTCAGTCCTGCTGAATCTACCTTAATCTTACTGGTCACAAAACAAGGTTAAGCATGATCACAGCTTCATGAAGACAGCAGACAGGCAGTTAGAGACTCTCCATTATTTTTACACCCCTAGCACACTCCCACATGTTGGATCAATCTGAAAACCTGTGCCTTAGGACTCTGGTCATAACAATTATACTCCAAAACTGTCATATCTCACCACTACATTATGTACATATGTACATTAAACATATTAAGGTTGTTCACCCTTCTCTGAGAAAAGCATCGAGGTTCCTGAAACCAGTATTTCAGCTTGGATGCAAGTAACCAAACTATCCTTAGCAACTACAAGATCCTCTCCTCAACACAGTCCCAACAGTTAACATCATTGCACAAGGGGTGGCACACTGGCCCTTCTTAGTAAGGAAGAAGGCAGAGTTTGCTGATGCTCACCACCCATTGTAATTTCACCCCTGCAGTTCCACCGCCTGCCTCTTTGCAGTTTTGGGAACTCTGGCAGGAGAGCAGAGTAGACAGAAGACATGCAGCAGAGGTCATGGAACCAGGTGATTAGCTATGAGGATTTCAGGCACTTTGCAGATAATCAAGTCTGCGGAGAAAACAACCCTTTCTGGAACTAATGCCTTCAAGAACACAACTTCTCTCTTCTGCAGAGTTAATGAAACCTAGAATCTTCTGTGCTGCTAAACTACTAGGTAGAATCTTGTCTTCTGAACTACCAGCAAGAATTCAAACACTCCCAGTTTTAGCGTCACTGGGCTCTAGTCTCATTATTATTTCCAAGGACAGTTTGCATGTTTTTGTCCTCCTCTCCCACTTAAAGGCATGCAGATTGACAAATGACTGCCGTACCAACATCTTATTTGAAATGATTCCACTGGAAGTTACAAGGGCATAGTAAGCCTTACACATTAACATCATTCTTCAAAATAAGAGATTCTTGTAACAAACTAAGTAGGAGCAGCTCTCGTCTGCCGTTTTCCAAAAAAAATGGAGCAAAAAGGTGGGGAAAAAAATAGCTTTAAAGAATGACCTGAAGTAACAAATCCAGCATTTAACAGGCAAATATTATGCAGTGCTTGAAGAAGGGAAGGAATGTTTATGAATTTGACGAGGCTTCACTGAAAGGAGCCCGAAAACCTCACAGTTTAGATAATCTTCCATAATATCACAAGGGCAAATCACATACCAAGATCCATAAGAATCTACAGCATTTTAAAAGTGTGAAATACTCACCTGCATTTTACTTATACCACAAGTGAGCTTCTAGTATAACAAAATTTGACAAAGGGGAGACAAGACTCCAAAACCCATAGCCAAAGCCAGAATGTTAACTGTGAGTTTACATTAAAAACTTGAGAAGTTTTCATATTTCAGCTGCTCATCAATCACATTTTTCTGCACTTTGTGACATTTAATTCACGTCAGTTCTTTCCAAAGATATCAAAAGAACATTAACCATCAGGTATAAACATTACATTGAAGAAGAAAAAAAATCTATTAATATTTTATTTAAAGATACTTTATAAAAACAGAGGGCTTAATACCAGTTTAATCCATACTCACAAGTTACCTGTGGTTGGATTTTCGTTTTAAGAATTTAGATTATGAACAATTACAACAGGAGTTTTGGCAAGGGAGGCCTCCAGGCAGCTTGGTAAGATGAAGTGCTATCTATGCTTTAGCGATCTTGAGGGTACAGCAAGAATCCACTTCTCTTGGTTGCAACAAAATTACATTTCTTCCTACCAAACCGTTCCGTTTCTGTAAAGCCAGTTTCCTCAGCCTTGTTAGTCTCTATTAATCTTAGACCTCTCCTGAAAATTTCCTTTAGCATTAAAAAGAAGTTATTTCACCACTACTGAAACCCCTCACTGGTAAGGCAAAGCTTTCAACTTCTTTTAATGCAGTTTGCCAGAGCCTTCAAAAAAATACCCAGAATAGTTTGTTAGAAGGAAGTATTAAATCTAAATATTTAATAGCATTTATGATAACCCAGGTTTCAACATCCTGTAATTTAAACCTTTAAGTAAATCCTTTGCCTTTCAATCAGACAGGAACTGTGACCCAGATACATTACAGCTATCCAAAATATTTTAAAACTATTGGTTAGTGTATCTCCTTATTTTATCCAAAGAGGTGTTTGTTGTACTGTAGTAAAAGTAATATGGTCTTAATTTCTACGAGTATGCCCCGAGACTACATTTCAGCATACAGGAGGCAGGCCTGAGGCAGATGTCCAAGATATCAGCTTCACCTGTTAATAAAACATTTCATCTTCAGCTACTGCAAAGACTTACTTTCTTAAATAAACAGTAATTTTAAATTTCCTCAAAGAGACTGTGAAAGAAAAGAAAATAGTCATAATATGATAACTGTTCAAATAAACACAGAAATAATTCTAAGGAGCAAAAATAATTGCTGCATTAGCCATGTTTGGCAATAACAGCAAATCTGTTTTTCATTCAGAAAAAAAAACATCCAAACAGAGGTTCAAACCTAGGCAGTTTTCACATTCAGTTCAGACAAGCACCATTATATCCAGCTGCATTTGATTCAGATATACATTTGAGTTCAGGCATGCCTTTTACTAATGTAGTCATGCAGCTTGTAAGAAAATTTTACACTGCAAGTTCATTACTCACTACACATGCACTAGTAGAGTAACAGAAAAGTTAATCATGGATTAACAGGTACATTCTGATCTGATGTCCTTCTGTAAGTTGGTGAAACACATTTAATAAAGTCTGTGGATGACATCACAAAGTTGGCAGAAGTTGCAACAGTTTTAAGGGACAGGTCACAAATCAAAATGACCTTGACAAATTATAAACATCACCTTAAAAAAAATGCAATTTAACAATGGACAAGAAGTAACGCATTTCAGTAGGAAAAAAATATATTTATCAGCTGTGCAACTAGAATACGTAGAATGACTAGAAGCTCCGTGTAAAGAGCTGCTAGTTACAATGGATCATAAGCAAGTCAATATCATGTTACTGCAGAAACAAAAGGAAACCTCACATAATCTGCATATATAACAGTATTGCCTGCGAGACATGAGAAGTAATCACAATCAGCTTTCCTTAGCAACGCCAAGGCATCAACTGCAAGACTGTGTCCAGACTGATGTACGAAAACTTTAAACAAAAAAAAAAGTAGGCCAAATAAATGCAATCAACAATGGAAAGTAGTAAGACTGATTAGCAGTCTAGAAAACATCATCTATGATCAAAGATTTCATCAGAAAAAATTAAAAGAGAAGAAAATTTGAGTAAAAGATACAGAAGACAGCTGTACAGCCAAAGGGAATACTTTTTTCTTCCCTGTGAGCTGGACAAGAAGGAACGCACCTGAACTCTAGTGAGATAGGTTTAGGTGAGACTTTAAGAGTTCTGCCCATGTAGCTCAGAACAGACAGCTGACCAATTATCAAATCTCCATCACCAACCTTTTAGGAGCAGCTACTGATATGGCTGCAGCCGGCTGTACTAGAGGCAGAAAGCCACTTCTCCCCACGCCAAGCGGTGGAGCTGGCCCACAATGCAGTGGGACAGCTGGCAAGAAGGACCTCTCTCTCAACAGCTCCCCACCCTGCACTGCCTCTCTAGCTCCTCGCATCTGGCACGTAGAACTGATAAGCTGAAAGAAGGTGGCATCGCAGGGGGCTGAGAACCTGTGAGATGCCAGTGGTGAAATCCGAAGTGACGTAGGGCTAAATACACATCCCTATCCTAAAACCTTATTTGCTTGCACACAGCTTCTTTTTACACACAAAAGTAATTCTATATTTCAAAAGTTAAAAATCCAGTTGCCAGTCACTTCTTTATTTGGCACTGCATGTGGACGAGCCACTTTACCTGCAAGAGCTGTCGCCTGCAGGTGAGGTAGTTCATAAGACCATCACGGCATTTTGGTGTAAGGCATATGTAGATGTACATATTCAATTTTACTGAGCTTTAAAAAGCATACAAAATTAAAAAAAAAATAAGAAAATTGGAGGACATGGGCTATATTTCATATTATTTAGATTAAAAACTAAAAAGAAACTGCCAACAAATTGACAAATATCCATAACTGGCATAAACTAGTTTTTTAAATTACTTGTACTTCACCTAAAAGTGAGGGAATTTTATTGTAGATTCCACCAGGGCAAATATCACCTTTTCCCTTTATGTTGCTTGGGATTGGGGGGGGGGAGTAGGTGTTAGGTTTTGTTTTTTGTTTACTGATTTGCTATAAGAAGCCTTCAGCCTCCCTTTGTTTCTGCTGGGAGTTTATGCTAAACGTATGTCCATCTAGTAGAACACACAGATGAATTTGGGTTCACTCCACAGAGCCTGCAGGTAAGGTCTGTTCACCGTTAGTTACTTGGTAAACTGGCTCCCATGTGAAAACACCCTTTACATCTCAGAAGTAGAAGGTGTAAATGAAAACGCACTGCATTCCACTCTTTACAGCACATTTTCACAACCTGTTTCAGATGAGGCTGCCACAAGAAAGATCCTCCCATTCCTCTGTCCCCAGTTGTACACTTTTGCCCCAGACTGCCCATCTTCTACCTGCCAGCAGTCTCTTATTTGCTGCTACGGCGTGAACAAGACTGCCGAACAGATCTGTTTCACAAGGAACACTGCTAATTTTTTTTTCCTGGGTTAATTTTAATTGCTTTCCACTACCCACCCAACTCACAGAGCAGTGGCATAAATAGCTGTGTTCAAACTAGGCAACTAGCCAGCACACTGGCAGCTGAAGAGGACAAGAGCGCTGCTTAGTGCGGCAATGATATCTTCTCCCTGCTGAGACTAACAGCAGCTGTCACCATAGCTTCACAACCAAGGAAACCACGTTTGTTTCCTCCCACCTCCACCAGACACCACCAAGCTACCAGTGACAATCAAAGGACAGCTATTATCTTAAAAAGTCTATTATCTTGACTTCAAATGATCACCGAGAACGCAAGGTTTTGTAGACCAGAGAATGAATTCCAAGTGACAGGACTGGAAGAAGTGCTTTAGGAGTTTTTTTGTGAAAACTCTTAAGCCACTCTGATTCTTCTAAAGGCTTATTTTTAATAATATTTTAGCAATATTTAGTAATAATAGTAATTAGTAATTTAATAATAGTATTTTTTTAGTTCTAAATTCACATGAAAAACAAGCAAAGAGCAGTAACATACACTCCAGCTATGAATGAAGCAGGACTGGCAGTGTTTCATGACAGAGTAAGATAATCTTTAGAGCAATACAAATCTGAAAATGATTTTCAGAGATGACTTCATAAGATGACTTCAACAGCAGACTGTTGAAATAAATTGCTCTTCAGGAATGACACAACTGAACAAAGGCAGGCAACAATTTCAACATATGAAGCCTAGCATTCACACTAATGGGATAAAGGGATTTGGTCTTGAACAAAATATAGGTAGGTCTCTCAGATGAAAAATCTGAGATTAGATTTTTCAAAATCATCAAAAATCAGATGCAAATATTACAACTCTAAAGGTAGGATAGGGCTCCAGTGATTCTGTGAAAACTTCAGACTTCTTTTAAACGGTGGCAACCAGTAGGAAGGACACAGCAGCAATCAGTTCTTATTCTCTAACAGTGTAACGCATCTACATTCTCTGAAAAAGAACAACTGATGTGTGATCCAACTTGTAACAAATTCTACATCTGACTATTTCTACATAGTACTAAAGGGAAAAGAAAAAGAAAAAAAAGCAGTCACAATGTTTTTGAAGGCCTTTTCAGGCCTATTTTACCCATACATACCACATGAACTTACAGTGAATGCTTCAAGAAGTACATTTGAAAGCATTAGTTATTTCTGAATCAACTATTTCTAACATTCCCAGATTTTCACCATGCACAGATCACAACACTTACTAAGTGCAAGCACTACTCTGAAATGGAGCTTGGATGCAATCCATGAAAAGCCATACTAGTCCAGACCAAGGGTCTGCCTAGTCAGCACCCCCATCTCCAGCAGAAGCTGGAAGCACACACCAGGGAACAGGAACAGGACAACCCCCTGACAGTCACCCTGCAAATTTTTCCAGTCTCTATTTCCACCTCAGTGGATTTCATGAATCTTATACAGCTTGGCTATTCATTAATCCTCCATTAATATGTCTAAGTACTGCCCAGTCCAGCCTCTCCACCAAATCCATATGAATTTGATGCAACCTCAACTTTTTCTGGCAAGGTATTCCACATCCACTGCCTGTTACGTGAACCTACAACCCTTTTTATTTTTCTAATTCCAATTTTTTTTTTGTTGGAGGAGACCATGCACAGTCAAACCCCAATCACCCTTTTCATGCTACTTCTGATTTTGCAGACCCTGTGTAAGTCAGCCTTTTTCCAAGCTGAAGAGTCTTAACCCGTTTGGTCATTCCTCATACAGGGATTGTTCCATACCTGCATTCCTCTGACCAGCCGTATTGCCCTTGCAGCTTTCCAAGATGCAGGAACCAGAATGGCACACATGATTCAATCAACACAGAGATTCATATGATGGAATAATGACATTCTCTGGTTTTGTTCCCTTTCACTAACAAGTCTTAACATTTGATTTGTCTGGATGGTGGCTTTAAGTATTACCAAGGACTGAGCTAACATGCCCACCCAAAAATACAGTTCCCAAGTGGAAACGGCACAGAGGCCATCATTTTGTGTGTGAAGCTAGGACTGGCTTTCAACCTTATTCATCGCTTCAATCCGCATTTCATCAGTCATGTCATCCCTGAAACACTGCAGTCTGAGTTTGCCTGCAATACTCCCACAGTTCTACAGTCTGCCCTCATCTTTTCTAGCTCAAATAATTTCGTAGCACCAGTAAGGTGTCTCTCTCTCTCTCCGCCCTCTTTCCCAGAACAATTCTGAATGGGTGGGACAGAAAAGGTCCCTATCTAGACCCCTCCTAGTAACCCTTCGTCACAGCAAAGGCTCCTGCCCTCTTAACTCCTCCTGCCCTGCTTTAACTAATTATTTATCCATGCAGAAGCCTTCTCTATTATCTCACCACTACTTACTTTCTTTGAAAGTCTTTGAAAAGAGACACTGTCCAAAGCTCTTTTTTTCTTTTAAACAAAACTTCAGTAGAACAAAACAACCAAATAGACTTATGGCCTTGTTCGTTGACCTCTTGATAAGCATGAAGGCAGAACTTCTCTTTTATGAAGACACGGGCTTTGCCAATAACTCATCTTTATCCAAGCGTCCATTAATCCGTTCTTAACTGTAGTTCCTACTAAGATGCACGGTACCGATGTCTTACAGAAGGCTTACAGGCTTGTTATTTCCCTCGAGTTCCCCAGATTTTTTTTTTTTCCAACCCTTGAGTTCTCTTTGGTGAGTATCATCCACTCCCAGCAACTTGTTATTGTTCATTTTGCCAACTTCTTGTACAACCTCTTTGACAGGCACTTTACTTGGAGAGTTCCTGTTGTACCTGCCACATAAGAATGGTTCTGCAACGTGAATGCCTCCACTTCCCTTCACAGCCAAGGGCAACACGAAGCAACAATTCAGCTTCCTCCTGCAATGGCCTTGGCCTTGCTGAGTACTCCTTCCATAACCCTCACCATCCCTCAACCTTCTCTGAGAGCTTCTTGTTCTTAGTACATACGAAAAGGATTTTAATGGTATTTTGGGGAGAGTGGGGCAAATAGAACAAATTCTTCAGTCTTTTGCCTGCCAGAGTTTATGACCCTGTTTCTCTTCATTTAGCTAAAACTTCAGTGTTTTGAAGGATATCTTCTCATTTCCAGTGACTTTTGTTACTTTGCTGTTTAGCTACGCAGGCTTTCTTCTTAGCTTTACTCAAGCCTTTCTTAGCAGTTAGCATGCCCTGGCACTGTACTTTGAACAAGATGTCCTTTGTTATTCTCCACATCATTTGTGTGGATTTAATTCTATTAGATCCTCCTTGTAGCTTGAATGAGACCAACAGCTGGCTGGACTCAATAAATCCCCAAATCGCTTCCAGTCTTTCATTGCGATTCTCCTTGTCTGTTCAGATTATTACAAAATAATGAATTACAAGTAGAGAGAATAACGTATTTTGACTGCTCATGCTGGTAGAAAAAATAAATAATGGACTGACCTAATAACTAGGCTTTAGACAACTAGCAAAAAAGCCCTATGATATTAGATCTTTCAAATGGCAGGAAATGCTCAAGTCTTATACCAACCTTGATACTGTCTTCTTGCAGGATAATAAATCTATATTTAAATCTAACAAACATTGTAATACTACATTCTACAACTTTAAAAACCCACATAAAGAATTATTAGATAAGCAGGCATGAAATGCAGTAGGTTGCACTAAAAAATTGTTGTACTAAAAAGTAATTCTCACGGTAACACCTTATTCTTAGAAATGCCCAATACAAGACCCCTTCCCTACATATTTAATAATCCTTTCAGCACCTGTTCTCTTACCACCCCTGCAAATTAGCTGCAGGGGCCTGCCTTAGAAGCAAGGAGAAAGATAACTACATCTTTAGCTGAGCTGGAAACATGGATGGATTACCAAATTCCAGCAATTTACACTATTGTTCGCTATATAGTCTCTGCCACATACCAATTAAATTTTCGTACAAAAAAGGTTGCAAGTTCTACAAACAACAGTGTTTAGCATTGTAGCAAAAGCTGTGTATATACACAATTACATAATTAAAGTACTATTACTTAGTGTATGTACGTAATTAAAGGATTAGTATCGAAGATGTTATGCAGTTACACTACTCTTAAAGATGGCGTGCAAAGGTGTGCTTAAACATGCACACACGTATATAACAACACTGTGTATTTAGAGGTGCCTTCAGACTTAAACTAACCAGATGGTCACAGATTTACAAAGTGCAAAAATACACTAAAACAAATTGCTATTAGGAACATATAGAATACATTGCCTGAAATGTGAAAGAAGCTATTGTCAGAATATTGACACTGCTTGATATAAAACAATGAAGCTCTTCCATGATCAATGGGTTTGAAAACACACTACACCAGTCTGCAGAATTTTAAAAGCACTGCTTTTTCCAGCATCGGATTATGCACTTAAGTCATCTCATGAATTCAAAGTAGTAAACTGTTAAATTCCTGCCGACTTTGTGACATGCTTGACACAAACTATGTGTGCACAATACTGAATGTTTTCTTGTATTTTTAGATAAATTTGGAGGAAAAAAGGGGAAGTTACAGATTAAGCATGAGCAAATAATTTATTCTTCTAGTTATTTTTTTAAATTGTATCTAGGTGAAACTTTCAAAGAGTATGCAGACAGCTTTATTTAATAAGAACAAATATTTTGGATGTAGAAGGGAAAGGAAATACAGGTAAAGAAATTTTTATTTTTTAATCACACAGGACAACATTCAAAACTATTTAAAGTTGTGGCATGAGCAAGTCATACAGATATTACTGCTAAAACTATAAGCACTTAAATACTATTGTTTATCCTCCTGGCATAATCAGGTTACAGTTACTACCAACATGTTTGGTCCTGCAAAAATCCTAAACGTTTTTGCACTTATAGACTACGCTTTACATTTTTTCACTAGCTGAACTGAAGCTTTGCTTTCCTCCACATATTTTTTTTTAAATTCTGTTTATTCCCCATTTTAGATTACAAAATGATTTCATTAGGATGCAAACAGCCATCTTCAGTTCTATTCCTGTCTCCCAGTACACACCCTACTCAAATGGAAGCAAATGAATACCCCACACAAACAGCAGGTAGAGCTTATAAAAATTCAGTAGAGTTCCCGTTAAGGGCATTCTTGTGACAAAACAATTTCTGCAAGAGATAGTTCTGGTACTAAAGAACATACATTGCATGCAAAAATTCTGTCAAAATGTAGTTGGTTAACAATTGGCTTCAAAAAAATTACTCTGAAAGACATTATTAACATTGCAGTAAAATAAACAAGATCACACATTTTGGCTTTTCTGAGCATTAGCTTAACATGCTGGAAGATAATTGTTTTCTGTGGGAATTGTATCACCATCTCATTTTCTCCATCATTACTGCCTGGATGCCAAAGCAAACAAACTAGACACTTAAACAGCTGAGATGACTTTTGCATAATAGCTCATTTCAGATCTCTTTAAATGTCAATAAATAAAAGTTAGAAAACCAGTAAGAACCTATTTTGGTCACCACAGTATTATAGGTTCTCTTCATATAAAATCTCTCTTTGATCTGAGTCAAATTTCAGTTATGGACATTTTTACTTTTGCACTTAAATATTTCCTTTTTAGGAACACCTGATAATTTAAGTAAATTTTCTATAGCCAATGAGATTCTAATCAAATTTGGAAGGTACATGTCAGATGAAGAAAAAGAATGAAATAATGATAACCCTTCTCAAATGGAAAACAAACAATACTCATCTTCCTGGTACTACAGAACAAATTCTCACTAACAAATGTTTCAAGACTTCACTCCAAATGATCTGGATGTAAGACCTTTAAACAATGTAACTTGGCCCCACCAAAATCGAAAGCTGCAGTAACTTTAAGCCACAGCCATACCCGTGTGCATGCACTCATGTGAAAGTATCGCACACACTAAATTGCACTGAGGCCGTGACAACATGCAACTTAGTAATGTGCAATATCTCCACCAGAGCAAGCAGAATGAGAGCTTCAGGGAAGAAGGGTATGGTGCATTCGGGAAGAGAACGACATGCTGCTCAGGGAAAGGAAAATGGTTCAGGCAAAGGTGTGCATGCTACTACTTTGGAAACCTGTGAATTTGAGAACTACTGCTTCATCCATTCGGGGGGATGGGGGTGGGGGGGGAAGCGGAAACAAACCACGGACAAAAGCACCACTTTCCTATTTCAGCGGTGCAAGTCTCAAGGTCCTAATTTTCCCTATATACAGGGCGAGGTAGGTGAGGAATGAACTAATTTTACTCCACAGAACAAAGTAAAACACATACCCTGACTTGCTCCAAATTACCTAACGATCTGCCCTACCCCTCAAAATGCTACATTATTAACAAATTAATAGAAATTTACACTAATTTGTATTGAGAACTGAAGTATCTAAATCCAGTAAACTGGTCTTACTGGTTCTTACATTTAGAAAGCAAGCTGTTGTCTTCTCAATCCTGATTGAGAACGCCGAGGAAAAAATTCTTTCAGCTCATCCTACTCCAGCATCAGCCCGTTTGCCACAGTTCCCTGTCTCCTACTCCCCTTCCTCCACCGCTTCCTCTGGCTGAGCTTTAAGAACAGTTTTGCTGAAAGAAAACTATGTTTGCTACATTCATGAAATGCCAAACAACGCTGCCAATCATAGTATGAACCCTTGCATCAAATTTTTGCTTTGATACATGACTAAACAATATAGAAAATAAGACAAATGAGAAAAAGAAACCATGGAGAAAAGAACAGCAATAGGTAAAAGGTAAATAGAGTATTTACCAAGAAGTAGTAAAGTGTGACCACAGCAACAAATTTAAAATGAGAGTGAGAGTTTGCTTGAAAGTCAAAGAGATAAAAACAGATAAAACAGATCAAAAAAAGTGTTGAAGGATCAAAATTATTAGAAGACAAAAAAAACATTTCACTATTGAGGAGTTAACAGCATTCACAACTATCATTTTCCTACCTCATATTTTCATTCCCACCTCATTTGCAGGGAACGTCCAACGCAATTCTAGCAATGCATGCAGCATGACACGTTCCATTTAAAACGGCACCAGTGCTTCACACATCAGTCAGTAAGCCCTGCAGTAGCATGTGCCTTTGCTAGCATCTTCCTCCAAATTTTGTGCTACGTTTTTAGTGGGATCATTATACAAATATTTGTCTCCCCCTCTCTCCACAGATTAAAAAGCGTTTTCCTTAAAACGTAAGCTATTAAGGGGAACAAATGGAAACATAAATGAAAAAGAATATAAAAGCTCTTATTACATTCAATTATTAACACGTTATTGTGAAAGTTACTATAAATTGGGAAGATTTAAGAATAACATGCAAAACCACATTTCTTCTACAAATAAAAAACCTTCAGTTGCTGCTGAAGGATATCTTGAAGCCTAATGGAACTAATTTATGAATCCTGTGACACCTCAAAGCCAAATGCTTATGGCCATTTCAAATATCCACACACAAAGAAACCAAAGCAATAAAGGGTAAAATAGGACTAGGAGAAGGCAGTTCACTGTGTTCCCCTTTGCCTCTTGTCCTGGAAGTCTAGAAATGCTAAATCATACTTCTAGATTGGAAGTCTCATGTTGAGGGGCTCCTGAGAGAACAGAACAAGGTATTTTCTGTGTTTACTTCCCTCTACTCCATATACTGCAAGTGCTGGAAAGGAAAGAGTTTTTCCCCTGCAAATCCTTCTGGATGCTGCAGTTCTGGTGCTACTGAAGGATCCCTCAAACAAAAAAGCAACCAAGCAGCCAATGCTTTCAAAAGTAACTACATCATCAGTGCAGATAATTCCAACAACCTTTTATTTGTAGTACAGTAAAAGAAATTGAACTAAAAGGCAACTGAAAGACTTCTGAAAAAGAAGCGTTCCCTTCTTATCATTGACTAAAAATTATATATAAACACATACATATATACATATATATACGGATCCAAGCCAGAGGCAAGAGTGACAGCACCTCTGCACACCACCACCAGTCCCGGGCGCCGGCAGAAGCACGAGCTCCCTACACAGCTGCCTCCTCTCCCAGCAGCTACCCAGAGCCGGGGGGCAGAGCCTGGGCACGCCCCTCCACAGGCAGCCTCCCAAGGGCCAGGCAGGCAGCAAAGCCTTGCCACACTTGTCACCAGTCAGCCCCAGCCTCAAAACCACCCCTACCGAGGGCAAGCACAACACGCCTGCCTCCTCACCTCCCAGCCACAAAACAAGCCTCTGCCTTCTCCAAAGGAACAACGCGCTCTGCACCTGCTTCCGCTCCTCTCCTCTTCATGCTTCCTGCGCCCCCAGGAAGCCTCCCCCTCCATCTTCAACCACCCATCAGGCAGCCCCACACACAAGCAGCTCAACGCACCAAGACCCCACTCGCCACCTCCTCCTCCTCCTCCGCACACCAAAAGGAGCACCCCAGCGACCTGCGGGGCCCCTCCGCCGCACTCCTCCTGTCACCCCGCCACAACAGCCCCAAGCAACACAGGCCCTCTCCTCCCCTCAGGCCACACGACATCCCACCTCTGCTCACACCACCAACGGCGGGAGCGGGCGGGCGCCCTGCGGGGCGGGAAAGGGCAGCTCCCACAAGCCTGCAAGCTCTACAGTTCTTTTATTGATGGCTCTGGGACCCTGCGCAGGCGGGATGGCCTAACGCCTCCTTTCCCACCGGGGGCACGGCCCCCTTCTTCGCCCGCTCTCGGCTTCCCGCTCGCGGGCCGCACGGCCTACGTGCAGGCCCTTGAGAGGCCCTCGCCCTTCGGCAACCATGGCGACGCCCCCCCTGCCCAGGCCAGCCCACACAGGGCCTTGCTGGGCCGTGCCCGCTTCGCTGCAGGGGGGTCCACCTCCACCGCCTCCACCCGGTCCGTCTTCAGCAGGCTCCACCTCCATTGCTTCCTCAGCCTCTGACGGAGGGCCCACCTCCATCCGTCCCGCCCCAGCCTCTGCCGCACGGTCCGCCTCCACGGGCTCCTCGACACACCTCGCGCAACCACCAGCGCCGACTCCCACGCCCCTCGGGCGGTACCAGACAGTCTCCCGCTTTCGGCACGCCCCCCGGCCGCTCACGCCCACCATGGAGGGACCCCTCCATGCTTCACAGCACCCTTCTTCAACGCTCCTCCCAAAGAGGGGCAGCCGCTCCCTTACGCCTCCTTGCACCCTGCCTCCTCCAAGTCTCCTTGGTGCTACCGGAGCCAGAAGCTCACAGGGCTGGCCCCCACTCCCAGACGCCCCTTTTCATGGCGCCCGCGACAATGGCCAGTGAGGTCGCCTGTGACAGCAGCAGCCCACTGTGATGGCGGGCCCAAGCGCCGGCCACACAGGCCTCCGACCTCAGCCAGGGCCTGCCGCCTCAGAGATGCCCTCTTTTCCAAGAGCCACGCACTCTCCCACGCCGCCAGCTCAGGGCCCCTTTCCTCGGCCTCCTTCCCACACCCCGTGTTGCTGCACGTGCACAAACGCTGCCCCTGCGGCACGGGCACTGCCGTCAGCCTCCCCCGTGCACCCCCGCCTCCAGACCCCTCCTCAGCCTGCACGCCTGCCCCTCGCTTCCTGCCTCGCACTCTCCGGCCAGTCCCACAACACACACACAGCCCTCCACCCCACCCCTCCCAAGGGCCCCCCAAAGGGCAACTCTCACTTCCCTCCACCTGCCCACCGCCCTCCAACACCACCCAGACTCCCCCTTCACCGCCACGCACACTCTCTACCCCTCTTACCCCACTGCCGCGCCTTGCTCACCTCTGGGCAAACAACATCCACTGCTCTCCCCTTGCCCCATGCGGCCGCTCAGCTCCTCGGCACAAGCTCCCACTTGCGGCCCGGCAGCAACACTTGCCCTCGGGGAACCCCAAACACACCCCCACACCTGCCTCCCACCACCTCCTCTAGCCTGCTGCCGTTCCGCCTCCCTTCCCGCTCCAAACACCACCACATTTCCTTTCCAAGGCCAAAACACCATTTTCCCTCAAGGGCAGCCGCAGACAACTCCTTGGGGCCCTGCAACCTGCTCCACTCTCCCAGCAACACTGATGGCGTCATCACCCATCTTGCAGCTTACCTGCTCCCCCGTCTCAAGGGCACGCGTCACTGCTCACTTCATGTGACAGAAACAGAGATTCTATCTTTGGCTCAGAATGATCTAAATGATTTTAGAAAAGCAAGGATAGCTTCTACATTGGCTAGAAGTGGCAATTGTTCTTCTTAAGGCACAAGACTGGACATGCACAAACTCAAGAGAATTTATTACTATACTCTTCTATTCATATTTACTTACTAAAGACCACATTAAGCATTAAGTGTAAGCTGTTCTAGAAGCCCTATGACAAATCCCTGCATACAGCTGAGGAAGAGATATGAACTTCTGAGTATATCAGAAGAAACATTCCAAGAATCCAAACACGGTATTTAATTACAGGCTACTGCAGGCCAGGGAACATTAAAGATGGATTCAGACTACCTGAATGGTAACGTACAGTGAGTTCTTCTTATATAATAGAAGTAGTTATGTATGACAGGCAGCTTCACATCCTACGTTCTCCAGATATAGGCTTTTCTCACTGTATTATACACTACTGATGCATGCTGCCTTTCCTACTCTTCTTCCTGTTGTTTCTCTAACATTGCTTTCTTCTTTCTTGGTTCGTCTGTGTCACAGACCTATAAACAAAAATTGTTTTTGATACTATCTATTTTGCTCATTACTTATGCCCAGGAAAGCCCTATCCTAAGCGTGACACTCTTCCCATGTTCCAGTGGCTAATTAGCACAATTTGATAGATTAACAGTATCAGTTTATAAATCTGCTCACATCTTTCAGAAGAGATATAACTGAGGTATTAACCACTTACAATCAGTGAGAAGTCAACAGCAATTTCTCAAGAGAAGGGCTATTAATTTTCTGGCAAAATTATAAATTAACTTCTCTCTTTCTAGACTACCCCTTAATTTCTAACTGCTACAGCAGTATCATTTACTGTTCAAGTTCTTGCACGGCACAATAGAACCTGGTAATTGCCACAGCTTACCTAGAAATGTCTTAGTTCCAGTAACAGGTAACGACACTCATGTAAGGCAGACATAAGAACAACAACAAACATTCCGTAATGGGTTGGAAAAGCAGTTTAACATATCGCAGGTTTAAACTGTTTTAAACATGTGTGCAAGATGACACAGAAAGCAGCAGTGTAGGAGATACGGGCTGTGTAGCATTTAGAGTGGAAACTGGTTGACTTCATTCCATCCCTCAGCTTTTTAAAGAAAGAGAGCAATGATTTCAGCACCTGATTTAAAATCTGCTTAATATATTATCAACATGCTAGCATTTCAAACTGTTAGCAGGTGAAAGCTGATAGCTTCCCTCATCACAAATACCTTCCTTATTGCACCACTCCAGAAATTATTTTGTTGGGGAATCTCAGTGAAGCATATTAAAAACAAAAAAACAAAAAAACCCACATAAACACAAATCCTCCTTCTGTTATTGTAGCAGTTTTGTGCTTACTACTCATGTTCTGTGTCTAAACATCACAGATGCACTCTGCAGGTGCATTTACAGTAAAGTTTTAAGTTGGATAAGGAGAGCACTTCCCTACTAAGCTGCACTACCTGTTAATGCCAACATAGCTGCAGACACACTGTTTGCTCAGGGGTTTGGAATACGATGGGTGGGCTGGTTTGTTTTATGAAATACCAGTGTACACGTCAGGATAGACGTGTCCAAATCTTTTTAGTCGTCCAAGCCCAATCAAATCACTCTAAGAGTCAAAGAGGGCGGAAAAAAAATCAATGCTAGGATCTCAAAAATCTTTCAGATTTGCAACTCATGTCTTTGAAAGATGAGCTGTTCCAACTGCAAAGGATTTGTAGCTGAACTATTATATGCAAATAAGATTTAAGGCAGGATTTTGCAGAAAGGGCAAGAAATCAACAACGTACCTTATTGCCTCTTCCACCGATTGGCCAACTATGTTTGAGGAGGGACCTGGCTGAGACAAAGGCGTCAGGCTAATCACCCATTTTACTGGCTTGTAGTACTCATCACTGGAACTGAGTAGGTAAAATAGCGTGGTCAGGAAAATCACCTGCAAAACAAATTGGAGCTTTAAATTAAAGGGCATTAAATACTCCTCAGAACTACAGTGTGCAGATATGCTTCAGATAATTTAACTTCATTTGAAAAGGCACTAGGCACTATTCCACAAGCCTGGATTTAGAGAAACATACACAGCTAGAAGAATAAGTTTCTGCCCTGCTCCCCAAATGACATAAGGGTTACATCTAAACATCATAACATTTTTAGACCTTTTCTGCTTCAAAGTTGCATCTAGATCAGGTAAGTTTTTGTTTTTCCAGTATATTTAGCAGATCAGAACCTTATTGAATAGCAGCAGTTACTCTTAAAAAACAAGAGATCTGAGTTGTCAAAAGTCATTATATAGCCAGATATAAAATATGACAAAAACAAAATAAAAAACCCTCACCTACACCACAAATAGGAAATTTACAATATTTTAAAGCTGACGCTCCTGACTGAATATTCCTTGCAAAAGTCTGGACATCAGCTTCAGCAGAAGTGATGACAGTTGCATTGTTTCACAGAGTCTAAAAACCAAAAAATACAATCAAATCGCATTAGCTTCCCATGCGTTGCAGACCACTATGTTTTACTTCGAGGGGGTTCAGCAGGTTCCTTGGCTAAGCATATGTAAGCATATATCCAGCCTTCAATAATATTCCTCAAACAGGAAAATCCATTCTTCATGTTCCAGTGGTAAACTGTGGCTTGCATTTGTTTCATCTGCAAGCTCCAATTCTTGCATTTTTCTTCACAAGATTAAAATGAACCCTTTCCCTTTCCTTATTCCAACCCACTGGTAGGCTAGAACAAGTGGTATCTTAACCTTTTGGATAAACCAAGCTGTCTGACCTCCCTAAGTCTCCAGCTTTCCACTCTTCGTATCACTCGAGCCCTTCTTTTGCATCCTCTCTGAACGTACTCTTAAATGCAGACAGCACAACGTGCAGTACTCCACCACCAGTCTCAACAATACTATCCATTTGTCATCTCTCTGCTCCTAATTCTCTTCTACTCAGTAAAATGCTACTACCATTTTCCTCCCCACAGCCTGTAACTCAGAAGTCACATTAAGCTGTTCTCCTACTGTGATCCCTTTCCAAAACATCTTGTACAGGTATGGACTGCATTTCATCTTCCCAGGTTTGTAACTTTGGCCATGTGTGATAAACCAATCAATCAAGCAAAGGAAGTCATTACATCAGCATATTTGATCAGCAGGCTGTTAACATTCATTTTGCAATCACAGAGAAACTGAATTAGGCCTAGGCTTTATGGGAAATAATTCAGCACTAGTGGCGATATCAGCTGTGCTTTGTTGCAAACTCATCAGTTCTAGAACAACTTGGAATAAGTAAATATTTAAACGTGATTCAGGTTTAAAGATGTTCTGTAATGCTGCAAGGATGGCTTTCACCTTGGCAGGGCCTGCCAGTTCTCCTAAGCCACTGTAGTATTTCATAATTTAGCTACAAAACTCACCATGCTGAGGCAGCTATCCAGCTGGTGTTCTGTCTTCCTTCCACTGGGATCTGGCTACAGACCCTTCTTGCAGTGCAGCTTTCAACACAGAAAACAGCATATTGCTGTAAATAAAATAACCTCTCATCCTGATGCTCACAAAAAGCAAAGTGAAAAACAGCTCCACTGGATCTTGTTTTATTAGGACAGCCCCGTTAGCTTCTGAAGATATTGCCCTTCTTAACGAATATGGCAGCTGGGGAATAAACAAATTAACTGCAGCCATCAGGCAGAGTTTCATCCCCTGTGGTAGGAGTAACATACAGGACTGACTTAAGGCAGGCTATGAGCAAGAGCTGGGGAGCAGTTCAAACGACAACGAGCACAGCGCTTGCATTGACTGGAAAAGCAGTACCTCCCCTGTTTTCGCAGAAGAAACTTGCCTTCTCAGGGAGTAATAGGTACACCAACATAGACATACCCACCTGCACCACCAAAGCCCGTGACAGCTGGGATGAACAGCCATGGAACAAAATGATGTTAACTGAACTAAAAGCTATGAAAGGATGCAGAGCTTACTCGATTCCTGTTAAGATGAGATGCACGTAACTATAGCACTACGCAAAATCAATTGCATCTTAGATCAAGTTAGATTGCAGTTGAGAAATGAACATACATGTTTCAGTACTCTACGCACAGAAATACAAAGTACAAGTCACAGAATATAATAATTTGACATTAAGTGGCTTGCTCCTTCTTTCAACAAGCAGAATAGTCTCAATAGTACATTCAACAGCAAAAAGATGTTTCTTTCCCCATGTCTACTGAACTTTTAAAATTCTCAGACTCATTTTAGAGGGCATAAAGATATCAGACATTACGTAAATTGTTTCCTAACCAGCAATTCAAGATTGCAGGGATGACTCTAAGGAGTCACCAAAGACTATGAAATAAGCTCTTTTCATTTTTAAACACGTGATGGATTACTATTTCTTGCTGTAGAATTTAAGCTATCCTCCCAAAACCTGAAACTTTTAATGCTCTCATTTGAAGGGGAAAAGAGACTGAATTCAAGGAGAGAGCTACTGGCAAATACTATGTTACAATTGTAATTCAGCATTTCCATGTGTATCAAGAAACACACGGCTTAATTGCTTGTGTGTCAGGTCGATAGACTTGGAAATGGTTCTGTATCTGCTGTCCACAAGCTTCATTCTTGACAAGTGGTGGGTAGGTGGGTGTTTGTGGTTTTTTTTAAGCATTAAAAAATTCCATATTTCCCTGAGGACTGCAGATGACCCTCTGCCAAATGCAGCTTTTCTCTTCTGATCATTAACAGAATACAAGCTGAAGACATTCTTGCTCAGTTTTACCCTAAAAGCTGTGCAAATTAAGCTTGTGTAATCTGTTACTAAGTAGGAAGTACCTGTGCCACCGATGACAAGGTGAGAGGATGCTTTTATTCACAAAAGGACAACCATCTTCACTTTCACCTTATATAAGCAAGGAAACAGATGTATTTGGGTTAAGAACTGAGTGTCTGTTTAGGTTAGGAGTCCTTTCTGGTTTCAAGTTTCCTCTTATTGTAGAGAAAGGACAGGAAAATACTAGAAATTGTGCATACACATGTGCAGATATGAACACGCACTCCAAACAGAAGTAAAATAGAAGCGGCACGCTGGTAACTAATGATTGGTGTTCAGGTGTGCGTTGAGGATTTTTTTTTTTTTTTAAAAAGTCTTAGCTGATTGTGGGAGAGGTATGCTACACATTTTATATGGAAATATTTTAACAGAAGACGTATTTTTCAAAATCAAGGTTCTGAACAAAGTGTCCCACATTTCCATGTTTTAAAGTGTTTTTTAAAATCGTTCGTCAAAATAAAATTCACTATTTTAATTTTTATGCAAAAAGAGTAAATGTGGACTGAAATCAGCTTTTTCAACTGGCACTGCTGGACCAGAGCAACACACAAAACATGCTGAAATGCTGTCCAGCTAACTTTAGGGTTCATTGCATTCAAAATGTAAAGACTCCTATTCCAAAACTGCATTAAACGAAGGGAGAACAGGGGGAGGATATCGGGCCAGGAAGCAATCAAAGATGCAGCAACAACTAATTTAGAACCATCACAAACTCTGAAACTCTTTACCTTCACATTAAAATGAATTCTGTATAAAAGCTTTTTTTCCTCCTCATTAGAAACTAGTGAGGGTTTTCCTGGGAAACAGGGAACTATTCAAGACTTTCCCGAAGAGAGTAGGAAACAGCAGCGCAAGCTGAATCTCTGCTTAAAGTAGTAGTAAATTCTTAACGATATCCACTCTTGAAAAGCAGGTTACTGAAAAAAAAGTCTTACTACAGCAAAAGATTTAGGTATGCCTTGTGACCCTGGAAGAACAAGAACTGAAAAGGTTACTTCTGCTCTTCACCTCACTGGGACAATTTTTTTCTTTAGCTCTAAAGGAAGTCAAATGAATAGAAGGTAAATCTAGCAATGATATAATCCCATGTGGGATTCACTAATGATGCACATAGCAAAAGTTAAGAAAATCACAGGGATCTACTGTAGAGTCACATCTGGATTTTTCTCTCCTTATTATATCAAGCTGTTGCTGCAGGGAAAAAGAAAGAAAATAAAGGGAAAAACTAAGAAGCAGTAATACTATTTCTGCAGGAATTCAGTGTTACACAGGAAAAAAAGGTATCTGGGATTCAATTAAAGTTATGCTAAAAAGTACTTGAAAGTCAGGCAAATTAGCTCTCCTAAACTCTCATAACAGCTAACATTTTCATTTACCTATTGTCCCAAATAATGGGCTGTATTAATCTTTATTTAGTTTGGTCTATTTACTGTATATCCTAAACTTGAATTTTTTCTTTTTCAGTCATAAGCCATTAACAAATCCTCACTAAACACTACTAAAACAAGTTTCATTATGTTTTTGTGTTTTACAAAAAATTGTTTTCTTTTTGCAGCAAGAATCTTTGTGAAAGATTGTGCCATAAATAAGACAAACAATGATACTGACTAGACAAAAAAGGCCTAGGAAACATGCAATGCAAACACATGCACTGTAACAAATACTATTCAGGTAGACATGCAAACTTTAAATGTTTCCCAAAGAGGCAACTCAAACATTAGCCCTTCTACATGACATTTTCTGTACAAATGGAGGCAAGCCCATCCCTTTATACTGACATTTTTAAAGAACAGTTAACAGGATGTTAAGTTGATGGGTGATTTTTTTTTTTTTGGGGGGGGGGGGGGGCTTATTTCTTAAAAGCTGAAGTATTTCTCATTTACCAACTCTGCTGTTGGGTTTTGGAAGTCTGCCATTATCAAGAACCTATAGAAAGAACCTACACTGGCAGAATACATCTATTAGACCAAATCTTTTCTACATATGTAGAATCACTATTAGTGCAAAATAGAAGCTTGTGGACAAATTCAAGAAATAAGACTGTAGCATTGATGTATTCTGGTGGGGAAAGCTCTTTGACCATTTTAAAGTGACGTGTTCAACCTCCAGGAGATTGGAGAGAACAGAGTAGCCTTTAGGGCATCTGCCCTTAAAGAGAATTCCTAGACAGCAGTATCCCAATGAGCTCTGCTAATTGGCTTGACTGCACAGTGCCCCAGCAAGTGGCAGGGTCCTGCTGACAAACAAAAAGGCTGGACTGTGCATCTCAGCAGCAGCACGTAATCAAGTCAGTATAGGGCATTAGGCATTCAGAGCTAAATTTCGTCTCTGAGCGGTATGTGTTTATCAATTATAAGTGGAATCTAGTAGATTGAGATGATCTGCAACTAGCACGTGAACTAGTCATTTTTAAGTATCTTAACTTCTCAGATATCATTTCCGACATGCTATCACGGGTGAAGCACTGGATTAAGGAAGAAAAGAAATGAAATATGCACTTGTGATACTATTTTTTTTCTTTGCCACCCGAAAGATAATTGCAGAACAACGAAACTCAATGCCAGTGATTTTCTTCAGTTCAAGACAGCAATTTAATTAGGTCCTTTGTTATCCTTCTTGAATATTGAAGAGGATGCACACAGCTGCTTTCAAATATCAGTATCCATTATTTTAATTCTACAGCTTTATACCCTCCCTCCTGAGCAAGCATCAATAGAGGCTGGGAAGTTAAACTGGTAGAAGGCCTTGTTTTCTACAAATATTTTTGAATTCTGCACTAAAAAAACATAGATTATATGACATAGACATAGATTTCTATAGGACAGATTTCAGTTAAGTTTGCAAGATCAGTGTTTGTTTAGTTAAAACCGAAAAAAAAAATCCCAAGCCAAAGCCCTTGATACTACTCAGCTCACTGCCCGAGGTCTAGGTGATCACAAGCCTCCAGCTCTGTTCCAGCTATTACAGATTCTTTCAGTTTCTTGTTTGTTTGTCTTTGCTGTTTTTAGGGAGGGGGTGCAAGTGGGAACGTTTAAGTACCAACTATCACCGCAAATGGTAAGAAAGAAATTACCTTTAGTTTTATTTTTCCACACAACTGTGGCTAGATTTAGAAACAAAAGCAGCTCTAAATGGCGAGGTCACGTAACACACTAAGAAGTAATATATGCTTGAAGTAAAACATCTTTAAAGGAAAGGTTTCAGAAACTGCTATTCAGTGCATGCAATAATATTACTAAGAATTAACTTTGTGTAAGAAGCATTCTGTAATGAGCTAACAGAGGGTAAAATAAAAACCCACAACCTCCTCACACTGATTTGCTGAAAGTATGTCATTAAAAAAAGGGAACATAAGGCAATGCTTGTATAAGGAATAATCTTAGTAAGATTTTCCTGTAAAATTTTCCCCTTCTGAGAGTAGTAGCTTGTTTAGAGATATGCTTATAAGGGCCTGGTATTAGATTGCAGCTATGATATAGGACACCACAAGTTACAGCTCAGTATCTAAAGATCTTCAAGGCCAGGAGCAAGAGTTTTCCATGAGTAGAAAGATGGAAGACTGCCAGCTCCTGAATGTGGGAAGTTATACGAATCTTGTTCCTTTGCCTTTAATGGCCCCAAACAACAGACTTGGAAGTTATGGAATCTTAAAGAATTTAGGTATTAGATCATTCTAGAGGATGTTTTCAGTCAGGTTTGATTTTCACTGTTGCAACACATGCAATTAGGTTCCTTCAGTAAAAGGGAGAGTGTAAACCTGTGGCATGCTACTTACCACTGAGAGCACGAAATTGAGAAGAGCTGTCCCGCTATGGAAGAGAATTGTCACTAACGTTGTTACAGTAGTAAACAAGAGGCTCACATTGCGACTCATCACTATCCACAGAGACTCCAGAATCTAGTGGCAGGGGGGAAAGAGAAGACAAAGTCAGGCACCACAAGGTATCAGGTAAAACAAAAAACTGCTTGCAAAGCAATTCCTCTCCGTCATGCCTTACAAAGAAGGGATTTAAACTACTGTCTCCCTCCCTCATCCCAAAGTTACAGCAGGTAATATTAAGTGAAAACTTCTACTTTGCCAAAGACAAGTTTCTAGCTAGATGGTTACAAGGTTTGGGGTTCTCTCTCCCAATGCTCAGAATTGCTTCATTATGTAAAATTTGAGAACTTACAGATGTGGTGACATTTGTTTATTGTGATTAGCATTGCCATCAATTGTGAGCAGATCTTGTCTTGGGAAAGAAAACTCATCTTTTGCAATGGAAATGCTAAATCACATAGAACAAGAAGCAACATCGCAAGGCAGAAATAAATCTGAGAACAGCTTTAAATCAAGTAATATATTAATTTGCTTTAAAAATATGTTTTGTTAATGAGATTTTTGTAATATCTACAGACAACTACTCAAGTTGTGATTTCGCATAGAGATAGAACAGTAAGTCGAGCAGTTACAGAAAATTTAAACTAAACAATGCTAGACAACCTATTAAATTCCTTAGTGCTTTGGGGCACTGATTGCTTATTAGTTACAGAGTGGTTTCAAGACATGCTTTTAAACACTGAATACTCAGTACAGTGAAATTAGTTTATGTATTGATGCAGAAGCAACAGTCTGAACAGATCAGCACCTTGAGGAGACAGGAAGGATGTAAAGTACAGGAAGGCACGTGGAAACATCCTAAAAGCAACAGGCAATAGTTTCATCACAAATATTTCATTCGGAGGGAATGCAGAGAATGTATTAGCCAAAGCAATCCAAAGATGTAAAGGAGAAAGGTTAGAAGGGAAAAGTCATACCTTCTATTTAACTGGTATAACTGGAAAAATTGTAAAAGCTTTGCCACAAAAGCCCTTCTTGAGGCCCAAAGCAGAAAGCGAAGGCTTAAAAACTAAAAGCAGTTACTCTGGGTTTAACAAATACCTTAATCAATTAGACTTGAGAGGAGAAAAAAAAAAAAAAAAGAAAGTAGCTGGCATTTGCAGTGCAAAGGAATGCAAGTCACATAATCACCTCCTCTGGAACAGAGCAAGACACGTGTACAAGGTAATTCATTAATTATAAATTTGGGAGGGAACAGCCCCTGGGGGATTTGACAGGAAATTACAACATGTATTAGAGAACAAGAAGCTCTAGTTAGTCCACGCTTCTTATTACTCAATGACAGTTATGAATTTTATTTAAGGCTTATCTTTTGAACTGCTTCTATTAGTCTTCCTTGAGAAATCAAGTGAGCCTAGAAGCGAAGAGGACATTTTATTGAAAAACATCTTCCCATTGGTACCTGTCCACTTCTTTCCTCTACAGATTGAGGCTTCATTCTGAGGGTGCAGCAATGGTCTAACTTCATGCAGTCACCAGGTAACTTAGGTGATGTGCTTTATACTCTGGAGACTGTACACAAAGAGGCCAGTGATTTTTTGAGAGCACAGTCGGCAGCTAAAGCAGAGGCCTGTTCACCAATAAAAGAAAAAACCCTAAGCCGACTTATAATTTTGGCTTGTTTTGAATACAAACATAAGTACACTAAAATAGCATAACTGCATAAGTGCCTTTGCACTGAGTGGCCCAGTAAGAACAGTACTGCCACGGCTAATAACAGACCACAAGCTTTATGCTAACTGTGCAAGGCCTCAATCTCAGACATTTAGGTCTGTTACCAGAACTTCTGTGTGAACCAGAGCTCAGAGCCACAGGTCTTTTACAGTGTGGAGTTTAATCACAGAACAACAGCAAAGGACTTGAAAATAACGGCAGAGGTTGGAAACAGAGGCCCTGGAACCACAGAGAGTTCACTGGAAAAGTAACGCCCCTCCAAGAATCACATAGTTTGTAGTTCAGGGCTGAGGCTAAAGCCTGGGAGTTGTTTAGAAACAAAGCCACTTTATAGAAGCACAAGATCCCTAATTTAGGGGAAGGAGGAAGGGAGAAAGAAGATGCATACTGCAGTTTCAGCTTTCCTTATTGAAGAGCTCTTGAGTCGAGCCTGATCACTTTGACTTCTGCGACTCAGACCATCAAGGAGAGTGGCTATCAGTGCTAACTACACACCATGAACATGACAGTATTGTATACTCACACCTAATGTAGGACGTGACTGTTAAGATCTAACTACTTTGAATATGTAGTGATAATGACTACTAAAATGAAAGACTAACCATAAGCATGAAATGTGTTGTTAATTAAAGTCAGTCTTGTAAAGTTTTGTTTTAAACCTTAAAAGCAGCCTGACATTAATCTTCTAAACACTCAAGGCAATCTTTAATTCCCTCAGCCGACACACAGACACACATTCAAGAGCAACAAGTTAGCAGAGCTGCTATTGGCAGGGAGTTTGCAATGGCAGGGGCACATTCCAAGAGAGCTTACTTCTGGCAGGAGCTCAGGGAAGGCAGGGATACTGGGAAAGCTTCTTTAAGATAGTATGTTCCTCCAGCCTAAGCTGTATTTGTTTAACAGTTTCCCTCAGGCTGACAACCAGGAGCATAACACTGCAGTTAGTCTCAACACAGCAATCAGGTGGCCCATTCAAAACTGGAAATGGTTCTACTAGATGAACATCCCTGATAGCCAAAGTCATTCATCAGAGTTGTTGAGCTAGCTATTATACGTATGCAAGAGTAGTACTTTCATAGTTATCATATAATAACTGAACACACCTCTTTCCCCAAAACACTGCTTTATAAATAGCCTTAACAAATCAGTGTTAAAAAACACTATGAGGCTGTACAGAATTCAAGACTCCCTTGTGGAAGGGGCAGCGACAGGGCTGCGTGAACACTGATGTGTCAGTCTGCATGAGTTTGTTGTCTTTCCAATTTGTAAGAGCCAAGCCATCAAAATTGCACTTAGTGCTCTTCAGCATCTAAGGTGTCCTAGTGCTACAATGTAAGAAACTTTAAATGAAATGACCAATATCTGAAAGCAATCGTTTAAAAGGCACTTGACCAAAAAAAAAAAAAAAAAGAAAAAGAAAAAGAAAAAGGTTACTTTCTGAGAATTTTAAGTCAGCAAACTTCTGTAGGCCAGGTAAGTACCTAATTCAGTGAGCATTACATAAATAACAGTTTTATAAATGGAATAAAACTGAACACAGAAAAAGATATTAGGAAAAAATAACTTATCCTTGCATGTCCCTTGCAAATTTTTTCTTTTCTTCTTACAAAAAGATGAATCATCATCCTAACAACTCAGCAACGACAACAAAACAAGTCAATAAATCTTTAAAGTAAAAGACATGTAATGATCTTTGAAGAATAATACATTATGCATAAAATTAAAGACTTCCTGCTTCAAATAAAAGCTGATTTCAAAATAAATGCCTACAAGGAAAGTTCTGAGCTAACCTTCAGGGCTGAAAAGCCTATGGGGGAGTAGAAGGGGGAAAGGGAGAAACTTTGCTTGACCTGCACATGAAAGAGGCAAAATAGCAACAAAAACAGAACTATGCCCCCGAATCATGTCTCTGGCTTTCTGAAGGTAAAGCAAACAACTCCTCCAACAATATGCATCAGGTTGAATATAACTTGCCCCCAGAAAACTGGCATGCATTATGAAAAGAACACCCCACCCCAATGTTTTCCTTACTAGGAAAAAATATATGAGATTTGAATTATTACTGAAAAACAGACTGCAGTTAGGTGATTACTTGAAGAAGTTCTCAGGGCCAGAGTAAACATTAGGATATGCGGTAACTCATCGAAATGTTTGAGAAACTGAAATTAGAGGCCAGCCTGACTTGACTTGGAACACACACATCAGTCATGCTAAAGGCACAGATAGAGAAACCCAACGGAGCTGAAGCTCACAGCGTATGCTTTAATGGAAGGTCTTCTGTCTTCCCGTCTGCGAAATCTCTGAATGAGATACTAGCTGCCGGTGGAATGATAAATAGTCTTGGGAAAGAAGCAAGAAGATCAATTTCAGGAGACATGAGCAATGTCTCACATACCATCAAGGGAGTTTTGAGTGATCACTCACAGATGTAGCCAGCAACAATTTACTTTTTCAAGGTTTTAAGCCTTCAAGAAGTGGAGGAAAAAGAAGCTGAAAAGCAGATGAATGGGGAAGAAGTGAGGCTTTTTCATTTTTCAGAAATTAAATCTTCACAGTCCAGCTACATATTGCTTATTTCATTCACCTGAAAAAACTACCTTAGGATATAAAGTGAGGTGCAAAATTTGAGGTAGAAGTGGAGAAGTGAGTTCCCTTTTAGCTCCCTCTCCAAATCAAGTACAGGATAAGACAACCCCCTCTTTAAAAACGCGTCAATGGAAAAAAATGGGTTATGATACTACTGCTCCTACTGGATACTACAAAAAAATTCAAAGTTGAAAGGCAGCAAGACTGCTAACACCAAAACTTTTAGAAAAAGAAAGCTGATCTTTGGGCAATTTACATGTTTATACAGCAAATTACTTTAAAATAATTAAGGTCTAACTACATCAAACTGGAGCTAAATATAACTGCAGTAACGAACAGCACATTTTAAGCAGGCTATTGAAGTCTTCTGTGCTTTATATGATATTCATAGTTAAACTACTGAATCAATGCATAACGTTGCAAATGAAACAAACGCCAGTAATTCCTCAGCATCGCTATACCAGTGATTATTTAATTCTATGGTTTCATCTCTAATATGGAAGTCCCTTCTACTATGAGAAAAACCCTAAAGTGAAATGCTTTCTTTTATCATTTTCCTTTCAGCAAAGGCTCCTTCTCCTTAACTAAAGGGGATGAACACTTGCTATGATTTTCATGACTAGAAAACAGCTTATCTGCTAATAATTGCAATATGACACCAAACACTGTTGACCCTTCCCAGTTTAGAAAGCCATTATACTATCACTAATTCTAACAATTCACTGTTGCGCTTCAAAACACCGATTGAAAGATTTTCATTATCTGATAAAAAAGTAAATCCAGAAAGTTTCCATTGTATCCCAGGACAGATGAAACAACTTGCTTAGAAACATCAGATTTAAGTTAGAATTACTCTGATCTTTTCACATCCAAGTTTTAATAACCCAGATAAGCACACAAATTAGATTTTCATCAGTTTTAATCTGAAACATCAGAGAGCGCAATACCGTGTACAAACAAGCCAGATCATGAAATCGGGAGTTAAGTTTTATACTATACCCATGTCATTATGGACACGAGTGTACGCAGAAAAAAGATAGGTGTTTCCCCACAACAGATGAGTAATAATGAGATCATGGATATAAACAGGAAAGCAAGCCAAACACCGGCATTTTTTGCTGTACTTCTAAAGCAGATTTTTGAGAAGTAAAGTATGCTGGCTGCATGAAAGTTTTCAATATTACTGTATTTCAATCTTAACTATTTCTTCTCTTTTCATTATTTCCTCCATTATTCTACTCTATTTAGATTACTACAGCACACTTCCTGTCATGGTTTTTGAGCACCCTGCGGCAATGCTGTAAGTAACGGGTCTTGAACTTATCATGTAGTTTCTCCTCTATCTCTCTTGCCTAGAAGGAAACTGCATATTGATTTCAAATGATGGGTTAAGCATTTTTACTCATTGTGCCTCAAACTTGCATAGTCAACTTTGAGAAAGGATTAAGCAGATTTTCACTATTAACTGAAAAAAGGTTCACCAGAATGAGAAGCTTCTCTTAACTTCCTGACTCACGTTTCTTTTACAACAGGATACGTAACCTTTTAGGCAGCAGTTCAGGGAGAACAGAACAAAGAGATGCCGATTAGTCAAAATCGAGACCAGCCTCGATGTAAATACTAGCTTAAATTGCACCCACAGCAATACTGTGTTGCAGGCTAGATATAAATACTATTCTTCCAAAACAGATAAATATTAACCTGAAGATATTTTTGTTTTATAACAGCAGCTCAAGTCAGAGAGGAACTGCGTCATTGATTCTGTAGGTTAAGAATTTCAGACTTTTTTTCTTTTTTCTTTTTTTTCTTTTTTTTTTTTTTTTTTAAAGAGAACTTCAGTTGCTTTAGTTTGGATCAATTTCAATCCTTTTTTCCTCCTCATGAGGTGAAAGGTCCAGTGCATTAATTCAGGGATTCACATAGTGTAAAATATTAATTTCATTCTCCATAGAACTTTCACAAAAAGAAATAAACTGCTGTCAATCCAATGAATAATAATTTGTGGAAAAAAGACTCTAAAAGAAGGTATATATCTTTCTCATCACCTCTTGATCAATAATTTCCTCAATTGTAACTTCGACAAATTGATTTTTTTTAATTTTGATTTAGATAAATGCCATTAACTATGTACTAGGCATACAATTTGCCAAATTTTATTCAGCCTCGTTTTTTGGTAAATATCACAATTTCTAGAAAAGATAGATGAAACAAGAGAAATTCCTTACTAATAACCTCCAAGAAATAGAAGAGGGGAATACAGAAAATGAAATATTTAAAATCAACACACAGGAAACGCTACAGTAACAGTCTCAGTTGGGAAGAGAAGTTTGGCAAGCTAATATTAATGCAGATGCTGAAATCAGAAGGGTTTCCTCATCACAATTGATTTTGCTTGGTTGCACGATGGTATTTTAAGTAGATTTACAATAATTACTTCAGTAATGTAAGTAACACTAACACTGCTTCCATAATTTTCCATGTATTTGAATGCTATTTTAAAATAACCGCAGTGGTAATCAAAGGAGGAATTAGCATCCGTTAAAATGAGACCACTTTGTTAATTAAAGATATACAACACATACCGAAAGAAACGTCTCGATGTTATCATGAACAAACGATGCAACATCTTGCCAGTCCAGAATATCACCAAGCCAGCTGTTCTGACGGTTTATATGCCATTTGTGTCCTTTGTGTCTTCCAGAATGTGTTATGTTCTTGAAAAGAGACAAAGATTTAAAGATACCAGACTTCTGAGCAATATACAGAAACAAAAGAGTCAAAGACCAGGGTTTTCTTGATGAAGAACACGTACAACATACATTAAAAAATATATATATACATATGCATACAGTTAGAGCTGCTTTTATTTGCATTTTCAAGAATACCTGGAGGTAAGAAAGTCTTTCTCTGTACACTTGAAAAATTAAAGCTGACAGAAAACTATAGTTAAAGTTTCCCATATAGTTAGTTTTGTATATCGTACTGATTCATCTCAGTTAAACATTAGCGTTACAGCTTGACTAAGATGACTATAGTAATTTTGCTCCTTATGAAAGTACACAGGAAATGATTTCAGCTATGCCTACACAATTCACTGTTAGCAACATTTAACTTTTTTCAATACAATCCACAACGGAAAAAAGGCGACAAGTCAAAACAACTAGTTTTCTCACGACTAGTGTCTACTTCACCAACAAAGTTCAGTCATGCAAAACCAGAAAGCTAAACTGGAAACACAGAGGACTTCTCCTGGCAACACAGCATTATAATTGCAACCACAGCAAGACAAGAGGAAACGGCCATAAACACGACAGCTACCTCCCTAAGTAGCTGTAACCTATGAAGTTGCCCATTGTCCAAAGTTGCCACTGGCTCACACCTGATCATCATCTAGTTTAGCATGGGACCATCAGACTCAGTCTGGGACTGAGACAAATATTTCAGAGACCGATGCCAAAATTCTACTGTAAGCAGATGTTGGCCAACCTGTTGATTACATCAGCGCTCGTTCTAAACTTTTATAGTAAAAGACCTTCTTAAGTTCTGAATTCTGAAATTTCCATAAGCATCCTGCTCCTTTTCTTAGGATTCTCCAGAACTTTTAACGCTACGATCACTCATCCAAAATGACAGAACCCTTATTGACACCTATAGCAAGTATTATTCCAGGAGAAGTCACCTCACCGATTCATGTAAGAGCATTGTATTTTCTAGAAGTTTATTACCAATTCTCCCTTCATGCATTATTACACCTTACGATGCACAAAGTACTTCAATAGTCCACAGCAACAGAGAGGTGTCTCTCTTGAGCTAACAGTTTATTTAGAGCAGAAACACGCGATTAGTCAGGAATTTCCCTCCCATAGGTCCTTTCTTTTTGTCAACTTTATCAGGTACCTATTTTCTGTTTTCTAGTTCTATCTTCTCTTCAAAGACTTCTCTAGTCAATAAACAGAAGAATTGCGTGTCATTTACAAAGTTTGCTACATTCCTACTAATTTTTGAGTTCTTTGTCCTTCATCAGCTGTACTGTTGTACCACCTAGGACCTTAGGTGTTGATCAAATATAATTGAGAGCACCAAGGAAACTGTCAACCGCTTTTACTTTAGCGAATGCAATAGATCTTAAAAAAACTGAACCAACCAAAAAAAACCAAACCCTTAATGAACTAGCAAGACAAGATTCTTCTCCTTGAAGGAGATGCATTGAATGTAGAGTTATGCAACCATCTTTGATGCAATTCATTATTCTGTTGTTATTTTACTCTAATCAACCCATCGGGTACATGTAACCAGGCCCAACAGCAATTAATCTCTTGCACCATCTCTAAGACTCTCCAAAATAGACACTATCTGCTATCTACTGATCTGCTCAGACAGTTGCAGTTAGTGGAAGAATCCACACTTTGTTGGCAACTCCTCCAATTCATAGATGTATTCTGCAACTTTCAATGGAAGAGTACCAGCTGAGCATGGTTCTTCCAATCACCTGCAGATTAAACCAGTGCTATGCAGGCCTCAAAAAAATGAAGTTTTGTTATTATGCTCAAACAACCAAAACAGTTAGGAGCTTGAAAACCATACTGAGAGACAGTTAGACATGGTAGAGATGTCCTGTACACTGGAATCATATCTACCTTACTAGTTTTCAGATACTCTGAATGACCACACAAAAGTTCTGGCAATACTACAGAAGGAGTTAGCCAGGTGACAAGTACCCACATATGACATTTCAAGATGGATATAGGGTGGGATAGAAGGTGCAAGACTAGAAATGGACTCTAGAGCAGTTACCTGCAGCCAGCTGATAAGCAGTTGCACCCTAGCATGCCAATGGTAAGACAAGGTCCCCAGTGCGCAAACAGTAGCCCCAGGAACAGAGTGCAGGACCAGATACAGCAAGCATCAGTTTGTACCTGCAGCTCTTTCTGCCATTTTGACTGCTAGGAAAGCTGTTCCTCTAACAAAAGAGCACCTAGAGGACAGAAGCCTCACAGTGTTCCCTCAAATAATAACTGCAGGAAAGCAATCACACATACTAGCAGAGACAGTCTGTGCTGTATGCTGCACTAGCAAAGTATTCTTGCACATATGGAGCAACACAAAGCCCTGCTGACACAATACAGTGACATGGTCTATCTGATAAGCAGACTATATTAGTACAGGTATAGGTTTACCAGTACAGCTATATCAAAAGTAGGGGCTTTTCTTGGTCAGGCATTTAACACCAAATAGTCTTGAATACTCAAGGCCAGAAAAGTGTATTCTAGATACAGCTTTAATTTCTCCTCAGCACTCCCATATTCCTCAATAGGGCTCTAATCTCTGGTGATCCACAGCATGTAACAACTCTTCTCTTGGCCTTCCCCTTTTTTTCACTTCGGTTTTTAATTAGTAAATATTCAGTAACACTGAAGTCCACTGCTACCTCTTACTTTTATTTACGAAAGGACCTTTTAAACTAATTGTTGAAAACAAAATTCAGTAAAATAAAAATGTTGTCTGTAACCTGCCACTGTTTGCTACTGCACTTTCCAAATCACACGCTCTTCCAGAACATTAGCTTGCCAGAAGAAATGATTGATTTTTTTCCCCTACTACTTTAACCACTACACTGAAACTCTTACCTCTTCCAATATGAAAATCTCTTTGTACTTTACTTTGTACTTGTAAAAAGTACTTTACAAGTGACCATATCAATAAAAGTGTTAAATAATCAAATAATAATGTATTAAGTATAGAGAAATAATTCAAGAGTATGAGTTTTGGCTTTTGATATTGCCACTACATCATGGCTAATGAATCGCTTGTTTTTTCCTTTAAAAGGCTAACAGCACTAACTGCATGGAAATCATTCCAATCCTATGAACTTTTCAAAACTCACTGTGCAGAACCCATTATAACAATGGCAGTACTATTTGCAAAAGAGTTGTTAAAGTGAAAGGACAATTTCTTTCTCACAATTTCAAATCAATGTATCATTCCAAATTTGCACAAATCATGCAGAATACTAGCTTCCTTTTTCTAACCCTTCAAGAGGGCAGAAATTCAATAGAAAGCTATAAGCTATGAAATACTAAGCATGCAGACATGAACAAAGTATAAATTAAGTGGCATACATAAAAAGATACCAACTGCTTAAGAGAAAGATCTGTTGTATTTTAACTGTAACTGTAGATTGACCTATCTTACACATTTGAAATTTTGACCAGCTTGTGGTTATTATGACCTTTACTTGGCATTCCAAGTGTTCTGCTCATCTGTTTCTCAGAAATGTATATTTATCATAAATATCTCAAATCACTAAATAATACTTAGTACAGGTACCGTTTAAGTAAGTTACTCACCTTCACAAACCAAGAATGATAAAGCCTGTCCCAGAGCTCTAGCACTTGTTTTTCAATCACAGCGGTATTGTTTACTTTTTCTCCCAAAATCTTATGGAGCTACAATACATATAAATCTTTTAGTACATAGAACAGAATGAAGCTACTATCCAAAGATGAACTCAAAGCTAGATGATTCACATAAGATTAATTATTTGGTTTTGAGCCAGGTCTTTAATGACAAACAACCCCACATATCAAAATGCAACATACTTCAGACACTAGGGTTCATAACATGCAGATTTTACCTTCAAAACTTTGTTACATTAATCTATGAGGACTTCTTTCTGCACTGAAAAATCAGTGTCATCTCTAAAACGCTTAATCCAAAATCCTTTGTATTCTTTAGAGCAAGTATGTCAAATTATTTGAGATGTGTGCTAGACACCAAAATAATTAAGGATCTTGGCAAAGCCTCGTAAAAATATTAACCAAGAGTCAATCTACCATACATGGTCCATGGAGAAAAGTAGAGTACTGGTGGTAAGAAAAAAAGCTATATTTTAACAGATGAAAAAAAATTACTCATCTTTATTTGATCTATTTTTGGCTGGCTCTCTCATTAAAAAGACGATAGATTTTTTTGGCTCTTAAGAATAAAACACTCCTCCCAGCAGAAAGACTATTGACATGATTCCCAAATCTTCCCTTCCTTCACTCACAGACTAAACGCTGGAAAAAATAGATCTGTTAAGCAAAACATTTAACCACACGAAGAACAGAGAGATGTATTTATTTTTATAAAGCAGAGAAATCAAAACACTAAAACAAAACAAGAAAGGTGTTTTTTTCCAGTCTTACCTTATGTGTAATCCATTCTCGGCCATATTGATATACATTATTAGCTGCTGAATTGAGTGCCTTCTGAATAACCTGGGCTTCTGGGAGCCAGCTATTTTTAAAGAAGGGAAACAAAATTATCTGGTACATATTTTACCCATTTCATTATGCCTGAAACACATTACAAATTAACATTTTGAAACAATTACCATTAAGTGCATATAAACATACTACAGTTTTTCCTTCTGTCTGTCAAAAAGAGCAGACTTTTTAACAAGCAAGGTACAATTCAATCTAGGGTATGTCATTGCATTAACAATTCACTAAGGTTCCTAAAACTTTAAAATTGGTATCTTAAATTCAACTTTTTCCAAAAAGATAACTTGCTTCTCAGTCTGTATAGATGTGTTATATAGAGTTCTAAAACTTTTCCTACTGATCTAGTTTTTTTGAAAATATTATATGAAGCATTCCTTTTCTAGTTGCAAAGACAATCTTCCGAATCGCGAGCCAAATGCAAATTGCTATATGGTTTCCCTGAGCAAGCAACAGGATGAAGCAACCGGTTTAGGCACCAGTTACTTCAAAGTCCCCATAGTAAACTATCTGCTCTCAAATTTCTGCAGAGCTAAGGAAGAATGAACCTTCATGTCACTTGCAAGTAATTCCTACTGACTTGCCAGCATTTCAGCACCTATGAACATAGGGCATAGGTTCTCTGCTTCCACTTTCTACGTCTTGATTCAATGACACGTGTTGGAATGACGCAGCCCTTCATAAACAAGAAAGCATGCGGAAACCGAAACTTCTGCCTTCATTCACCTGAGCGAACGTTAAAAGGGAAGCTTTTCTGTCTGTGTAGCCTTGGAGAAGCGTTTCACATCAGAATCCCAAGACCTTTCAGACACTTAACCTCCAAACGTAGCGTAAGCATCAAGCTCTGAAAGTCAGCCAAAGTTTGATGGATTTGACAAGAGGTATACTTATTTCTAATGAATTAAAAGATAGCATTTTGGATACTTCATATTTGAAGGCAAATACTTGGCTTAAATTCTGCTAATTACTTGGCTAGTACTCCAATATTTTCATTATATGCATAAGCTTCTCTGACAGTCAAACTTCCATTTTCATTAGCTCTTGTTTCCATCTTACAGCAAAATGGAAAGGCTGAACCACAGAAGAGATGCCATGAAGAAACAAACAAAGGCATTTTTAAGTGTCTTCTCTGCTCTGGATTGTGATTACTTAAGTATTGCTAAAGCACATGTTATTATAGCATTTATGAGCTATATCATTTTAGTCCTATTTTGGAAATTTTCACCTGCTCTTATATTAAAAGTGCACTTTTGTTCAATGCTATTAAACCATCATTGCCTTTGTTTAGAAAGTGCCCTTGACAGTCAACCATTCTTGCCCAAGAGACTCGATCTTTTTTTCCAGGTAAGTGCATGCACTCACCTTCACTCAGTGTCTATTTAGTTGAAGCAGAAAAAAAGCAAACCTGAACATCTCTCCTTCAAAATTACACTCTTCAGTCTTGCCTATTCCCTCTCTACTATTCACAATCAGTCCTTTGCCCACCAGTATGCCTTCAGTAGTTCTCTATGTTCATTTATTTCTCTCATAATTTTCTCTATCCCTTAATATTTACCTTGATGTTCACTTTAATCATTATATACATGGTAATCTACAGTCTTCCCATCGCATACACATCTCCTCTCAACATAAACAGCCTATTCCAACCAGTTCACACAACGCTCTCCCCCATCCACCATTACAGAATCACAGAATGGTTGAGGTTGGAAGGGACCTCTGGAGATCATCTAGTCCAACCCCCTCCCCCCCCCCCCACCCAAGCATGGTCACCTAGAGTACATTGCCCAGGATCACGTCCAGGCGGGTTTTGAATATCTCCAAGCGAAGACAACTCCACAAGCTCTCTAGGCAACCTGCGCCAGTGCTCAGTCACCCTCACAGGAAAGAAGTTCTTCCCTCATGTTCAGACAGAGCCGCCTGCATTTCAGTTGCTGCTCATTGCCTCTTGTCCTGTGGCTTGGCACCACTGGGAAGAGTCTGACTCCATTCTCTTGACACCCTCCCTTCGGATTTGTACACATTGATCAGACGTCCTCTCAGTCTTCTCTTCTCCAGGCTAAACACTCTTTCCACCCTTGAACTCTTCCAGTCCGCTCCAGGAGGTGGTCTTCCACTACTTCTGTTCCCTCCAAGACATTCTGCAGCCAGCTCTCTACATTTTAAAAATAACTCTGCTCTCATATCACAATCTACTAGAGCGTTCCTATTACTTTCTCTTCACCCCCCAGATAACAGGAAGAGTATTAAACTCTTTATTCTCTGCACTAACTAGAGAGCTTGATCTACATGTGCTTCCAATCAAGGTCCAAACAGTTCTCAGATGAGAAACCACATGACACTCCTCTAGAATGAGACACAAACACTGCCGCTGCCTGAGAGTTCAGATTTTACATCTGCCAGCAACACTCATTTCTGTTCACTTTTAAAATTGACTTTTTAAATTGAAAACTATGCATAAGAGCACCTGCAAGCTTGTTCGTACACCCTATAACATTCACTTAACTTTAGCTTTCTTACTTTGCCCATTCAGGGTGACTGGCTACTGTTTCATTGATCAAGCTGCTTGTGACTTGAATCATGTGAACACTCTCTTGATGTACCTAAATTAAACACAGAGGGAAAAAACGTTATGTAATACAAACTAGAACATTTTCTGCATTCAGAAAAGACTTTGGGGGGGGGGGGGGAGACAGGTTTTGATATTTTAAAGATTAATTCTCACAACACAGATAACCCATTATGAAGAATGAAGCACCATTAACTCAGAAAAGCTGTCAATACAATAATCATTAGCCTCTTCTGACAATTTTGGTCACACACAGTGTGACTAGCAACAGCAAATGGTAATTTATAGCTCATCTGTGGAGAAGATTCTAACAGTACAACTGTGCTGCCAGGACAAGCCCTAAAATAAAGCACAGTTTCAAATACATTGTGAGCCACAGATCGAAGAAATGTTAAAATTAGTGACCGTTCAACTCTAACACGATCAATCATGCTACAAAATGCCTTACCAAATTAATTCTTCAATGAGAGATATAAAAGACACCATTTATAAATATCTTAACGTTCCCTTGGTAAATCCAGGGAAGCTTTAGGCAGGAATGTTCACAGCTTTTAAAGCTTTCAATTTTAAGTACTCTACATTCTTTAATGCCACAGTTTGGAAAAAGGAGACTGATATCAGAACCCATCTGATTTTTGTTCTGTATTCAAGCAAAACATTCAATTGCCATCAACTATTTCAAGTATGAACATAGTTCAAAAAAAAAAAAACACGTATGATATGAGTGACCTCTTCTGGTGAGCAAAAAAAATCCCATCCACAAATCAAAAAATCAAAGAAGAAAAACCTCATCATGAATCTCTGAACATTTAAACTCAAAACATGATACCATCAGGATATTATGGGCACTTACACAAAACAGACACATACACCTTAAGCATTTCGCAAATATGCTACTGATGCAAAGTAAACTAGAAATGAAAAAATTATAAGCAGTTCTGCCATTGAAAAGAAAACTAACTGGCCATAAAACAAATCTATTACTCTAATATATAAGCTAGTAACTATATTACTGCAATAAATTCCCTATTTCTAAATGTCTATAAATTTGTTTTGTCCTCTATATATACATATATATACACACACACACACACACACAGAGAGAGAGAGAGAGAGAATGAAAATGAACAGTCAGAACGGTTACAAATTCAACTATAGAGCATTTAGTTGCTACACAGCTCAAAAAATTCCTTAAGCTACATAGTTTTGCACAAACATTAGCAGCTTTCGTTCAGCTTTTAAAACGAGTTCTATAATGACATTTCTTAGGGCACGTTACCTTTGCAGTAAGGAGCAGGGCTAGCAGAAGGGTTCCTATGACTAACAAAAATATTATGAAAATGCTAATTATTTTATCTAGCATTTTCTCCAACCATATGATCATCTGTGCAGAAAAAAAAAAAAAGAAAAAGGTCATGTTATATAAATCATCCTTTAACGAAAGCAGTACTAGGTGCTATTTGACAGTAGTTACCTTTATTTACAACCAGACTGCAAAATCAGACTCTAATCAAACAGCATTTATGCCCAAGCTTGGAGATGAACAATTAACAAGCGGTGTTAGCATGATTAAGCTCATGGTATGACATGTGATTTGGCAAACGACATTTACACATTACCACAAGACATAGCAAGCTCTCTGCAAAGCAAGCAATAATTCAACACTTACTTAAAAGACCTAAGGAGGCTAGCATTCATTTGAACTACAAACCTAGATTTTTGTCTTTGTTTCTTTTCCTTAAGCAACTTTAAAAACTAACAAATACTGCCTGCACAGAACTGGGAAACCATCAAGGTGTACTGTGAAGTACAACCACAATTTTCAAACTTGAGCTGCTATCTAGATCACTAACGATATATTTCTGCAAGTAATAGAAGTTTTAAAGCTGCTCATCACCTTCTAAATTCAAGAGGGACTGGATGTTTTCTACATCAGGCGAATTATTCAGCACTGAATATTTCGATCTATTTTCAACCCTGAAAAGTTTCTCAGTATTACACATGATTCAATTAAGCCTATCGATACAGGAAATCAGGCATATGTGTTGTTCTGCTGCTTTATGGACAGGCACATTCTATACATGTCCACAAACAGTGATACTGCTTAAGATTAGAGAAACCGCGCTGATGCTATTCAAAACAATAAAACTGTTTGGCCACATGACTGTGCAGAGAGCGCTCTAGCAGAGCGGACTGAGCTTTGTCTCATATATAACTCGTTTACATAAAAAGCTGTGAGCCCATGCAAGTTTGAGCAAATATATTTTTCTAGCTTCTATGGTTCAAATACCAAAGCTATTTTTATTCCAGCTAGCATTACTGTAGAAAGATATATATAGAAGATATAAAACTGTAAAATTTGTGCTTTAAAGGAGAACTAAGGTCAAAGACAGCGTGCAGGAGAAGAGATGAATATTTCTGCCATTGCAATTTTCCAAATGAATGTAAGTTATAAATTCAGGCATTAGGTTGATAACTTTTTAGCCAGTGTTCTTACAAAACTGCTACAGTAATTGCTTATGGTATACATTTTTCTTCCTCCCTTATTTTCTCTATCCCTACACATGAAATCGGCCACGGAACCAATACTATGAACTCCTGCGTGATGATAAATTGCTTAAAGCTGAAGTCGTGTCTCCTATTTGAAAAAAATAGTATGGATTTTTTTAATTTTATTTTTTGGTACTTATCCCCATAGTATCTGCATATTTAATGCATACTAAGCTTTCCTTCCCCCTCAACTTTGGATTCTTTTACAACCAACTGCTTGTTTAAACTACCGTAAGGATCATATTCAGCAGTGAAGAAAGTTAGAAAAAAAGCAAAAACCTTCCAATGGAAGGAAGTGCTAAGCCTGCAAGTTTCTGTAACAAAATCTGCACTATTATTACGACCTGCAGAAAAGAATTTCAGAGACTCTGCAGTAACCTGCAAAATCTGGTATCTTGGACATTTTGAACATTTTTCACTATTGCTGAAGTGTTTCAGCCATCAGAGATACCTTGCCAGCCCTAGAGGGAGGTGACCTGTCTCTAGCAGTACAGTACCTGCCTGAAAAATTCCGACTAGCCTGTACTTAGGGCTATTTCCTCCTAAGAAATAAGACTGAAAACAGAATTTGCCATGCCCTTCCAAACTTCACATATATCTAAGGATTAAGCAAGAGAAACAAGAAATATAAGACCCTCATGCTATACTGAAAAATGCTAGATGGACGGGGAGGGAAATTTTCTCGTATGTGCTTCAGAATGAAGCTATTAAAAAAAAATTAAAGCTGCCTTGGTTATTCCTCAGTTCTTAGTCTTAGTCTTGTTTATTTCTTAGTTATAAAAGCTGCACCTTATAGACTGAGGTTCAGAGAAAACTTGAGAGGGGCAGAGGAAATCCAAAACAATTGCTATTTCCTTTCTATGGTAGAGAAGAAAGAAATTTGCTAATTAGTCTTAAATAGAGTTCCTTAAACAGCATCACTGAACCCAAGAAACTGCAAGTACTATCAGAGAGATTTCCAAAAATGCTACCCTCCAATCGTGTGAAGGGTCTCCAACAGATGGAGTCTCAGCACAGCTGAAGCAGGCTACTCTAGGTGATTCATTCTCATCGCAATTACTGGAAGATGAAGCACCTCCGAAAAGTCAGGAATGAGGACAGACTCTGAACTGGTATGAGGACCACTGGACTGCAGTATGAGAAGCAGGGATCTTCTGTCATTCTTTACTGTAGGTCGGAGTATGGCTACGCTGCCACTGAAGCGGGGCTACACCATATGCAAAGCCCGAATTCCCTTTGATCTAGTTAGTTAAGTAACAGCAGCAGTGATGTTGCACCTGCACAGGCGGCAGCCCCAGCCACGCAAGCCCACTTTGCGTTCATTTACTTGGGCAGCTAGCCCAAGCAACCTAGATTAAAGCCAACTCTGGTATGCCTACAGGTAACAAATGCAATCACATCTTTCACTGCTGCTCTAAGTTATAAAACTGCTATGGAGAAACCACAGGAGAGGTCTGAACTAGAATGCACACTGCAGAGGTAAAAGCAGAAGCACAACGTTCATTTAGGGCTACATTTACTCCCTCTCCTCAGATTTGTTTACTGTTAAACCCCTTTTCCTTCTTCTGCGTTTACCCACGACACTTCTTAGCGATCACTCATGCTGGGATGCTCCTGTGAAATAAGGCATAGGTACTAAGTCACTACACATAAGCTAGAGTGTAAAATCTCTGTCTGCTTGTACTTACCACTGAATCAGGTCCAGGCTTGTCACACCAAACCTGCCAAACCTCCATTTACACCTTTCCAGTAAACCATGGGCATGCACACAAATACAAACATATGCTGACTAAACACTGGGCGTCAGCCAGAGATCATAAAGCTGTAAATTCAGATTCACGCTTCTAATCTAACCGTTAGTCAACGGTAAGAAGCTGACGCTGCCACAACATCCAAAACGATGCAATGGTAAAGGCAAGCCAGGCTCCTAAGCTACCGAAGGTCACACTTGTAAAACCAAACTGAAACGTTACTGATTAATGATAGACTGTCCAGAAAAAAGAAAAAAAGAAACGGAAAAACACACCTACCTTTAATTGTTATGGTTTTGAAGGGAGAGGTATCAACTACTTATTAATTTTTTAAATTCAGCTCAAGGTAGAAAAAGTTTTTAAACTGAATTGAACTCTTAGGATGCTTTTCTTAGTAACTTCCTGCATTCAACTTACAGATGTTGATACTCACACTGCATTACCATGAGCTGTAATAAAACCACAGCACATGTTTCACTATCAAACCATCCTATCTAGACAGATTTACCATGTTACGCAGTACTATACATCATCTAAGAGTGCCTATTTTTACATCCTCACACTGCATAGCCAGACATTAACAACTCTAACATGCTTTATCTGCCGCCTTGCCCCTACAATAAAAGCATACCGCCACACCCATTCAATTTCTGATCAAATCTGCATGAAACTACCAAAGATTATTTTTTAATGCTGCTTCAGTATCTGATTTTTTTCTGTTTATTTTTAGACATTAGATTTGTTAGTATTTCCCTTTAATTTAGTTAATATTTGAGGATATCATCTTACCAATATCATCTGACAAGAACAAGGGGAAGCCTGTCATCAAGACACATCTCAGGATTACACTGAAATGAGTCAGATGAGTAGCCAAGCCAGAAAAGGTGGAGGACCGTCAATAAGAGCTCTGAGGCCCACTCACACCAGTGTCCCTCCATCAGCAACAGCATTTAGAAATTATTTCTAAAGACTCCTGCCACAGACAATGTCAAAGAACAAATCACGCTAGCCCAGCTGAACTTATTTTATGTTTTGGCCTACATAAAACATGTTAAATACATCATTATATACTTTTTTTCTCTTAAAACAAATAAGAGTTTAAAGCATCATCTTGACTGAAGCTCTTAAAACAAGCAGCTAAAAGCTCTTAAGGTCTTTCACTAGCAGCCAGAACCAATCTCCATTTCAAACCTTGCCATCTCTAGGTGTTACATTCCTAGGTTCTCCGTGCATCACCCAAAACTTATGCTAGCTTTCTCACAAGTACTTGCCTTCAGAAAAAAGTAAAAAGAGCAAGTTGTAGAAGGCAACCACCTTCTAACTGCACCCAGCGTTCTGAGTGCCCATCTCCTCCTTTCTTTGCATCTATTAAGAGTATGGGTTTTTATATACACACACATATATAAAATGTATTCACACATACATATATATGTGCGTGTGTGTACGTATGTTTTAAAACCCTCAAGAACCTGATTTAGCTTACACAGCAATTTTTTGCTTTTTTTTAACCTTGATTATAACGTTATTACTACTTGCTTGTCATGCACAGCAGTCTGCTCTCCGAGCAACATTTTATAGGACTTTCAGGATCTCTTCCTGTGAAACCATTAAGCAAAATAATAGTTTCAAAAATAGGTCTTAGGCACTAAAAGGCTCTTTTAAGAAGTTATACGCACAGGTTTTTGCCCAATAACGCAAAGCTCTAAACTAAAATAAGCCCAGACACCTTAGTGTTCAAAAAGCAATTAAGGTGCAGTTATTTGTACAATGCATCTCTATTAAGGAAAAAAAAATCTACATAAGTGAAATTTCAAACATGCAAACAACAAACTCGGCGATGAGAAAAAAACGTAGCTGAGACTAAACTTTCTCATGTGACTCATGTAACTCTGCAATTCGCCTAAGCTGTCCTAACAGACAAGCAGTTTTTTTTTTTTTTAAAGAGTTATAGTTGTGTATATTTATTGATCATAATTGCTCACTATCATCCCACAAACATTTCAAATTCAAGAAATCAAAATGAAATTTACAACAACCAAATTATATTCAAGGTCAAAAGAACTTTCTAAATTTGCCCTCTTACTGAACAGTTATAACTGAGTTACGGAAGAAGCAACCCTGCCCTCTTGTTCACAAAGAGCTTCCCCCCTATATACTGTGAGCTCACTGATTAAAAAGCAAAGATCCAACTTTCAAAAGTAATAACAACTGTTCAGCCTACATGTCACTTGCAACATTATTCTTTATCTGTCACCCACAGCAGACACCACCTATATACATCCTAGTTCAACTGTTTAAAAGCAGCTTTTACAGAGTTGTGCCAGTGCCCTCCATGGCCTGCATGCACTACTCTGTTCCCTTGGTGCTCAACATCATTCAGAATCACATTATTTCACATCTTCCCCACCATGCAAGGCTAGCCTATGATTTCTATTTTAATTATTACTGGATAGAAAGGTTAGGGGGTTGAGCAAAAGATTAATGTCACTTATAAAACCGCAGTAACCATTCTAATTCTGCCACTAGTACTAAGTGATAAATGAGGATGAAAGTTGCTGATGAAAGCATATCCCATTTCCAGATATGGTTTATAATTTTTTCTACACCTCTTAATTACCTAATTTTCACATACTTTATCATATAATATATTATCATTGTTTAAACTCGGAATCCACAACCACTAGTCTCAATGGTCTGCTACACTGGACTGATGTCATGCTATAGGCATGTAATTTATAAGGCTTATCAGGTTTTTTAAGGTGCTGACTTATAGAAGTCAGCATGCAGGGAATAAAGGTTGAAGTCTTGCAGATGCATACGAGTTCTACAGGCATCCTTCTCCAGCTGTGCTTCTCTGCCACAATTACACTGCCCATATCTTGCACAGATCTCACTGCACTGAAGCATTGTTCAGATTTCAGTCACACATGTGGCCAAACATGGACTGTCCCCCCAAAACAGTATTGTTAATCCCCGTGGACTAAGATGAATCAGGACGACTGAGGAGTACACGCCATATACGAAACATCACATGCTTTTAAAAACCACGCAAAAAAAAAGTTATTTTAACTACTTCTGCTTTATAGTATAACTGTTCTAATTATTGTTCTTTTTTACTAGCCATCACTTCCCTTACTTCCCTTTCACTGTCTTTACATTCAGCATTTCTGAGACGATGGGTATTCTCATTTCACTCATGCTATACTGAAACATTTAAGAGTCAGTTTGGCACTTCAAGGCTAAAAGATTAACAGCACTGACTGAAACCAGTCAATGCACTACTTGAAAGCACTTACATTCTTAGCTTTACAACTGCACTTCAGGTCCTGACCCTTGCCACCCCCCTGTTAATTCAGTTAACTGAGGCTTTCGCTGAGCAGAGAACAGCTCTCTAGTCAGGCATAAAACTGGCTTTGTTATGCATACAAGTAGGGAGCAGGTAAAGACCAACCTTTCTTAAATAAAAGTGCTACTAAATCAAACTCCAACACTTGAAAGGTTAATGCAGTATTCTGCTGTAAGGAACATTTGATTATGTGCATTTATTTTAGTAAAAGACAACAGCTCAGGTAGAATTATATGACCTTCAGTAGCTTATATCAATAGCTGGAAAAGAGATACTTGGGAGAGAAAGCTAAGAAGCAAGGCATGTTAAGGAGTGTTCATGCTGCAAAAAAAAATCCCCGCAGAATCCATTAGTTGGAATCACAATTTGTCTGTTTATTTACCTTCTTATTAAGCCAGTGCCACAGCTTGTCAGTGGCAGGGGAAGATGGAAGAAGAGGGAAAAAAAGACAGACAAGAACACAGTGGAAAATTATTGAAGGATGCAGTAATAGAAAGGAAAAAAAAAAGCAACGAAACATAGGCAAAGTCATCCACAGAACGAAAATGAAATTGTTCCAGACCCAAAGATAAACTGCAATAAGAAGAAAAGATTATAAAAACTTCTAATGCAAGAAACTAGATTTTACTATTAACACGCACTTATTGAAACAAAGAGGGATATAATAAATAAGGACAACTTTAACAATATTAACAGAGATACTGGCACAACTTAGGCAATTCTAGTTTAATTATACTGAGATATAATAGTTCACATTTCAGAGTAGTATTTGTAGAAGCACTTTGAGAAGGGCACGTTACTGAAACGGTCAGACTTAACATGAGATTATTGCATTAATGCTCCCATTCAGGCAGCTTTACTTGCATTTCAAACCCCCTTATCATATTAAACAAATTTTATTTGTTTTTTTAGTACCCTACTCATATGACAGCATTCACATTCAATGACACAATGTGAGAAGAGATATCAAATATATAATTAAGCTTGATAAATATGCACCAGCAGATTGCAGATCAAATAAATCAAGCACAAGTCACACAGAATTAGTAAGACTACAACCCCTTTTCCAGTATTTTATTGGAAAACTATTTATACAAGAACTTACATGTCTATGGAAGTTATTTCCTAGGATAATACATGCACCAGTATAGATTCTGCCTATTTTCTGTGCATGCTTTAACTATCTGCTAAACTTGGAACCAGAAGAACCAAACCTTGATTTTACCCAGTCCTCTATACATAAAATTATAGTATGCTGTATCTAGAAGAAGCATATAACAACTCTGTGATTCACTCAAGTGTACCAGAAAACATGCATCTATTAATACAAAAATTGGAAAAATAAGCACAAGCCTAACTAATTAAAAGCTAGTGCATAGAGTCATACTGCTGGCTATGCTGTTGTACTACTGAACAAACTCTAATCAAAGACAGATTAGATTCACCATATTAAGAGACAACAAAACCTTTTAAAAATGCAGAGTGAAGCAAGTTATTAGTTCTGGGGAGCTGGCAAGAATATGCACAATACCAGGTTTTATGGTGACTAGTTTGAAAGAGAGGAACCCTTTTTCAACTCCTTTGTCTAAGAAATCGCCCATTTCTGAATGAACACCAGAGACTAATGAATATGGTAATAACATGCTATATCTATAGTCCATATTTAAACCAGGCCTGCACATATGGGCAAACTGATTTTTTTTTTTAAACAAAATAAGAAGGAACACTCTGCTTTCATTCCTCTTGATCAGAGCTTCTCTTCAGTTGATATTTGTCCTCATTACCAAGGAGACAACCAGAGGTTGATGAGCAATGGGAAAGATGAATAGTAGCTTTTTTCTTAATGCTTTTATTTATTAAAAAAAAAAAAAATCTATAAAGCTCATGCATAAGCAAGCACGTTTCATAGTCCATAGTTTCTCCCAATGGTTTACTTTCCTGACCACCTACACTAACATCCTAGGTTTTTTTCCCTTTTTTTTTTTTTTTTTTTTTTTAAAAAAGGAGAAGACATGCCACTTCAAGATGTCTTCCTCCTCCTTACTACCCTTGCTCTCAGCAGTGCAACTGTTTATTATCTGTAGGCATACCACTTTACAGAGACCAAGTAGTACCACTGGATATTTATGTGAAACAGACCTTGTCAACAGCTTGTTGTGCTTAGCAGAGAGCCCCAATACATATCCTAATGCTGAGATTCAGCCTCCTCTTTAGCTCAGCACACAAAAATCACTAAGCAGCTTTGGCTCTCAGGAATGAAAAGTCCAGATGAATTAATGAAAGTTTAACATTGTTGCATTGGAAATGATCCCTCAATCTCGATTTTTCACAAGAAGTTGTTTCTTGTGCCTTATGATAGGGTCCTACATAATAAGCTGTAACAATTTATTCCAAGAATTTCCATTGTGTCTTGGCACACTGTTAGTCTGCTCTTCCCACAAAGGCATTCAGCATTTTTAATAGCGCTTACCAAAAATCAAACTGTTTGGTGATCCAACTCAAACACAGCTAATCCTTCCCTTCCCAGAAGCTTGCAAGGATGTTATTTTCACTCCCCCCTTTTCTCCATCCCCACAAATACCAAAACTGCTATAATCCTATTGGCATTGCTTCCCAAAAATCTCAGAGATAAGATGCATCCATGACCCTACAATGTACCAGAATAAACATATCCAGTAGAACATAAAAACGTACAAAAGCACTAGTGACAAGCATTGGAAGACTGTACATAACTCCAGTCACCCATGATAAAGCCACATGACCTGAAATTAGAGAGGACAACAGAATGATGCAAAAAATTGCCTTCCTTATAAAGGCTAGAAGAGGCTGGATTGCTTTAACTCACACCATACAGGTTCAGAAGGAATATGACTGTCATCTAAAAACGTGGGGAGAGGAAGAAGCGAGCTGTCTAAGCAAAAGAACAGGGTTGGAACAAGGACGTGAATATAAGCTGACCTCAAATATATTTAAGTTGACTGGTGCACAAAAGGACAAAACTTCTAGCTTCTTTAATGAAAAAAGACTTAGTGGACTTAGGAAGGATATTGTATCATACAGTCCTGTGATACAAACATACTAGACTTGACAACTCAGAAACTCTTACAATATTATGTCTAGAGATCCTTCTTACTCCCAACACAAAAGCTGTTAACAAAAAGTTTTATCTACTGTAAACTTCTAACATGTTGATCTTCCCCCGCTGTCTTTGGATACCCCCTTTAACTTATCCATAGCTTTATTCCCAAAAAGCCTTTCCTTTCTCAATTCCTCTGCAATGAACTCTGAAACTGTTACTTATTTCCTACTCCCATTTTAATGCCTTTGTTTGCATTTTTGACATCCATTTACCCATTAGACAATCTGTTCTTAAGCTCTTCCTTTTCCTGTAGGAATTCAGAACCATAACCGGCACACAGATCTAACCAAGTGCTGATGCTCTGATAAACGTACTTACAGGGTTCAGCCTTTAAGTTATAGAAACTCCAAGGTAATACCTTTTTTGAAAGTGAAGAATACTTCAACAGCACAGTTACAGCACATTTTTGTACACTGGCAAAATCGTTATAAATAAAATAATTATCAGGATAAGTCAAAACTAAAACTCTGAAAGGCGGGATCTTCATAAATTTTATGCATCTTTCCAGTTCTGCAGTTTATATGCGTAGGTGCATTGTGAGTGCCGGGAGCGGGGAGGAGAGCTAACAAGGCCTATTTCTACAGCACTTCTCAAACACCTTACTCCACATTTTTCTTCTTTTAGACAGGGAAGCCTTCCTTCTGTATCATCAAGTCACCATGTTCAACAACTACTTCCATGCAGTATAAACAAGTGTAGTTGAACTAACTCAAGCCTTACTTACAGAATGAAACAGGTTGGCTTTTAACATTAAGTGTGCATAACAGAAGGAGGATCATCTCATCCTTCATATTCAAGAGGATTAAGTTTAACTTCAATATCTTTGTAATCAGATAAGGTGGCTGCACTATAAGAAGTTTCCCCTCACTCACATTAAGGAATCTTCTGAAGCTAACTCAACTTTTAAAAAGCGACTTCTGTCAAGCTTTGCACACAATCATGTAACAAAGTTTAAATGTGTATTTCAGTGTGAATAGTGACAGAAGAGACATGGTGTAAAATACACCATAAGACAGATATACTTTTACATGAGGAACATGCCCATTAGTGACAGACACTTATTTTAGAGTAAAAGCATCTCAGCACACAGTTAACAAAAAATAAACTTTCGGGTTGCTTAAGAAAATAAGTAGTAATACCTTACTGTCAAGCTTTAGCATAACTCTTCCAAGTCCTCTAATAGGCCGCGGAGCAAGAGCTTCCTGACGCTCCATCACAAAATTTTCCACAAGCTGCCACCAACTGCTGCAACGGTTCGCCATGAACTTCAAAACTCCAAAGTGGACCACAAGTTTTTTAAGCGCCCAAACTATAAAGGCAAGGAAAAAAAAATTAAGTAATAGAGATTTCAGAAGATCACAATAGCACACATCTACTCTGGTCTGACAAGATCTATACACAAGAAAGAAAAAGATTCTTTTGCATTAGAAATCACTTTCAGATTTTTGAAGCGGTTTTAGTACTAATCTCCTCATTCACTTTAGAGGCATGCTTATCCACTTGAAATTTAAATGGCACGAGAAGGAGGGCGCCTGCACACTGCCTGACCATGCAACTAATGCATGGGCCTGGGATAAGAAGGTGCAATTCTATTATTCCAATACTGTGGCTGTATCACATGGTTATGCATATAGCATGCCGTTAAGACTACACCTTGACGCTATATGCAGAGCTTAATAGTATCTTATGCATAAAATAAACTTTTATGCCTCAATTTTTAAGTTTTAGGCCTTCCATATTGCAAAAAATTGTATCTTTCCTTTAAGGACAGAGAGTAGATCATGTATGTAACAGTCGCAAAGAAGTTCCCATTTAAACCCCTAGTTAAATGCAACTAGAATTTTATTTTGCTTTTAAGCACTTTAAAATATTATATTGAGTTCAGTAACAGTAATTGTCTCATGTAGATCAACAGTTAGAAATGGTGTTAAAGTTCTACTTAAACATTAAAATAACTTTCTGCGGAAAGGCTTACTAGCAGCACTCTTGATATTGTATTTACTGCAACATGTGTAACTGAACTCCCAATTATTACAGTCAAGTACACTTTTAATAAAGCTTTTTTATTATGCAAGGGTATTCTCCAAACCAGATGCATTACTTATTGCCACTCACCACCACCCCAACAGCTACTCCCACCCCCACACCCAATATTCACATCATGCTTCTCTCTGGAGATATGGAAAATGTCACACATAGCCTAAAAGGTCAACTTTTAATATCCACAGTGCATTTATCAAAGTTCAACAAAAGCCTATTATCTGTAAGCCACTTCTGTAATAGTTCATGTTCTTGTTCAAGGAGTGCTCATTTAACAGTGTGCTGAGATTTAGTTTACTTACCTTTGGCTCCACCATGTGGTAAACATGTGAATTATTCTCTTAAAGGAATTAGAACACTCTAATAGCGTAATTAACGATTGTCTAACAAACATACAGAAAAGAAGAAAACAGTGCGAGCGCCAGCAACTAACTGGCAGGTTGAGGCTTTGTATGATAGAATGTGACTGACAGTAAACGCACAAACTGCTGCTAACCAAAACAGGACAAACTTTCATTTTACAAGAAGCAAACAACATACATGAAATGACATTCCAATCTTCTGTTCTTTAAATAATCTGCCCTGGAATAACTCTGTATACAGTCATTGCAATCACACAGCTGTAGTTATGTTAGCTTAAAACAGATAGGAGAAAACTCCTTTTAAAGGAGAGATGTTATTAGAAAGACATGAACAAAAGAAGAGAGACTGCATAGTAAGAAAATCCAAACATCTTCAGGAAGCAGAAAATGAGCTGAAGACAAAAACAGAATTTAGGAAAAAGAGTAAGCAAGCAAGCAAGCATATAACAGAGCAAGCAAGAAAGTGAAATCCCTTAAAATGAAACAATATTAGGATTTCCAAGCATTTGTTCAATGATACGAGCTACAAGCGTTCCACAACTTGTTTTTTTGCTTAGGTTTTGAGTTCAAAGTTCACTTCTGCCCCTTTTCACTTTATGAAATTATTATTTTCCACTCTCTACATTAAGCAATTGTTATGAATTCAAGGGAAAATATTAATGGTAGTAAAGTATTTTTATGATAATCTATACGCTACCTACTTCATGTAATAGTCATTATAAGGAACTCCAGAAAACCTTAAATTGAAAGTTTTGTTTTGTTTTTTAATTCTAGAAGCATTTTCCTTAAGACCTCTAGCGTCCTTAAACACATTGGTCTCCTCAGATTTGACAAGCTGCAAGCTTTGCTTTACAAGGCTATTGCCCGCTACTAAATTCTTTCCAATATTTCTTCTCTCTTAACTATCTAGGTTATCCTCATTTGCTGATATTTAATATGATCCATGCTTCTAAATTTGGCTCCGTACATAATCATATTGCCCCTTCATAAGGTTTTTGCAGTGATTTGGTTATATTAATCAGTTTTATGGCAAGAACAAGCACTTAACAGCCCAATCTCACAACTGAGGTAACAGGTCACAAGTATTCCCAAATTAATTTGTTTTGGCTTGAGCTTCTTGTTCAGGCACTTAACTGGAGTCTAAGCATGGCGGCAGCAGACAATCCACAGAAGCCTTTGGAAAGTCATTTTAGTATTACATGCTTGCTTTACAGTCTAGATGCGTCTAGCTCAAGCTTAAAACAATTGATTGTCTGCCAAACTGCAAAAACATCTACTACCCCATTTTTCCTCCCACCCTACACAGGTTATTCAAAGAGTGGCTATTTAGAAATAATTTAGCCATTTAAACTCTGCTTCTGGTAACTCTAAAATGTATCTTCTAACCCACATTGATCACTTTTATGGCTTGTTTATGAGCCATGTCCAATCTGCCATCACCATCTCTTACAATGTCCAGGCACCAAAACTGGGCAGAGTACTGCAGCAGTAACTGCACTTTTAGGAAACAAAGAGATCAAAACCCTCTTTCTCCTGTCTTATATTCAGCTAGTTGTATGTCCAACAATCAGATTACCCTTTAGCTTCTACTACAGTGCCACAGCCAAACACGCAGCTGTTTCTTTCACCATACTTCTCAGAGTTCATGGTAATGTTAAGAGCCTCTCAAACCTGTAAGCATGGCCCTACGTTCTTGATCTCCAAGTGTACAACTGCATGGTTATAATGGCTTGGTAAGAGGGATAATAGTTACATTTAAGTGTTCAATAGATTAAAAAAAATGCTGAAAATGAGTGTTCTAGGTGAAGTTTAAATGAAGTCTGATGAGACCAGAGAACTTATTCTCTGTTTACAGCAAGGAAAAAAATAAATAAATAAAAAAGGAAGGCTTCAGATTGATAAGCAGCTTCTGCATATTTCCAGAGCGCCTATCTTCCCTTCTCTCTGTCTCTGTCTCTCTCTTCCCCTCCCCCAAAAAGCTATCGAAATAAGTGGCATGCAGTTTTCAAACAACCTCTTTAGACAGTCATCAGAAATATGCCACTATCGCTTTACAGGTAAGAGAACAGATGCATGGAGATCTGAAGCAACAAAGCTAATTAACCTCAGAGCTAGAATTAGAATCTAATTTATCTTGTGACCCGTCCAAAGAACTAACAAACTGTTTTTTAATGGAAATTAAAGCACATAGCATGAGCTGTACTTCAGAAGTGAATAACAGCTAAAACATTCCTTAGCTATAGGCGCAAAAAGATGAAAGACATGACACAGAGACAAAGAAAAACTCAGTGCTTCAAAAGTTTCCTAAAGTGTAAGGTGTGGCTCTCAATTATTCCAGGAATTACACATAATAATGACAGTCAACAGACAAAGCAGTTTTAAAATGACAGAGTGGGCCTGGGCCCACAGGATACAGGACACTCCACTTGAATCTTCCTAACTCAAGCCATAATTGGTCAAAAACATTATAACCATGCAGAAAGACTTAACTGGTGACAGTAAGTTAATTAACTCTGAACGCTTCAAAACAAGAAGTCTTGAGAAACTTAAAAGAACTCATACAAGCCTACAATAGAAGTAAGATTTTATTGATACTTTATTTAACAAAAAGTCTAAGGCTTTCCCAAGTCATCATCTAACGTACATTTGTAGCAATGGTATTACCTGCAAAAGGCACCGGCAATAGCTGCACAATCCAGAAATTTAGCCATATCTGCACAATGACAATGGCCCACACAAGTGTAACAAAGTAAATATCACTTGTTTTCTTTTTCCTAAGAAGAGCTCCAATCTCAGGCCTTTGCCTGCTCCCAGAAGATGACGAAGAGGATACAGAGGATGAAGCATGTGGGGGCTGATCACCTTCTGTTGCTCCTAAAATAAACAAGCAAATAAAAAAAACAAATGGCAGTGGAATAAGCAGAAATTATCGCATCAATGTCTTGTACAGGACAAAATATGCTCCCTAGTGCCAATTTAACCTACTTTTATTATAGTTTCTCTAAAAGACAGGGACAGCCTTGGCACTAATCTGAATTTTGAAAAAAAAAAAAAAAACTAGAACAGGCCTGTGCAAGCTCTCCCACATCATGCAATGCCATGCCAGGCAGTGCTAATGGGGGGAGGAAGAGGAGGAAAGAAAAGACGCTACAGCCTCTTAGAGGCCTGCTCCCACTGCAAGGTAATTGGAGAAGCTAAATATACCTTATCAAATAACCATAAAACCCAGAAAACAGAGCGTATTTCACTTTTAACAGAAGAACAGAAATCTGAAGTGTTAAAAATAAATCTTTAATTCACTTTAAGGGCTCTTAAATATGCTCAAAGAGCACTGGAGGAAAAAAAATAAGCGTAGTTTGAAGAGGATGCTCCCATCTTACAAATTTCTTATTATATACTTTTTCTTTACCTGAACACTCACATTACAAACACAGCATTCACGCTGCAATCTTAAATTACTTAACCTAATTCAGTAACAACAGCAAGCATAAGTTAACAGTTGACAAATGCTGTTGTTCTCTCATTCATAACTTAAAAAAGATGAAGTTCAACTCCAAAACGTGAACTTGTGGGTTAAAAAATAAAGGCAATAAGGGTCCAGCAAATGGTGATATCAAGCAACAAAAAATTATGTCCAATTTCTTGTCTACAGAACTTGAGTAACTTTTTTTTTAAAGCATTTCAGTTTGGGAATCTGCTTAGTATCACACTAGTATGGATGATACCAGACCCATCTTCAGTCGCTGCGGGTAGCATCTTTATCCTTAGAACCCAGTATTAACTTTTACTGAGGATAGGCCCTGCACTGGTGAGTAAACGCAGAGACTTCACACATATCGCTACCTGAAGAACATTTATGGCCACAGTGGAAGAACAGGGCACACAAGATAACCTGAAAAGCTATTCCATGTTGAAGAATACAAGACAATTTGCTGTGTTGCTACATACTGCAGCACACAAGCAAAGAACAACTCTTTTACTGGACTTCTGTCACATTAACAGCAACCGCTTACCTCCCATGAAGAAAAATTGTTGTAGGGACTGTGTTACAATATACTACCACACATGAATTGCTTGACTGATATGCATTTCACATATGTAGCTTTGGCTGCAATGTGTCACTAAAGCCACTAAAGCCTACAGCATGAAATCCTAGTGAGTACAGTAGGACAGATCTGTTGTACATATACAGCAGTGGTAGAACGGCACATTCTGCAGCCTGACACACTAGATGAAAACTCTTCTTTTGCTGTAGCAGTCCCCACTGGTGTTGTATACAAGCAAGCACAACTATTTTTAGTGCTTAGAAGTGCTTCGTAACCACACCAACATAGTAACGCAAATCTTTTGATTCACCCAATTAAGAGATACTGGAACAACGAAGGGAAAAATCAGCTGGTTGTTGGCACCGTATTTGGTGGAATTTCATAATATCCCCAAAGGGATTACAGGAGGCAACCTGAAAAAAAGGAACGTGGCAAGCAGCTAAACACAGGAATTGTTTCAGGTGGAGTGCTGATTGACAAATCAGTTCATATCCCAGAGGTGAACGATGACCCTATCATACGTGAACTGTACTTTGGAGAAAAAAAATTCATGAATGAAGATGGAGTTACCAATAGACAGCAGCTTTCCTTTGTCATAAGGAACTAAATTTCTATCACTCCTCTATAGTCTTCAGTCCATCTTCAATGAGGCAGAGGAGTACACTGAGGAAGTTAAATGCATCCAGCTTAAGATTTGCTAAAGGAACACAAGACTGAAAGCAGCATGCTGATAACAGAATTCTCCCCCTCCCTTTCAACTTACTCAGCTCCTTTCTTTTTACTTTCTTCTTCAAATAAAGATAGTAAACATAAGACAACAAGCAGAAACTCAAATGTTTATCAAAGGAAAGGAAATGCTAAAAACCAAAATCGAAAAACAAAATAATTTAGTATAATAAAGCTTATTCTACATGATGCGAGTTATCTGACTCTTTTTGCTGAAAAAGTCTTGGCAAAGTCACTTACAAAAGAACAGAACATTCCTTCTTTCTGGAATGAAGAATCTGTTCTACCTAGTCCTGCAATAAAGAAAATCTTAATTAAACAGCAGCAATACTATTCTTAAGAAGAGTACCAATTGAACTCAACTCATTTTCTTACAGTTTCCCTACTGATATAAGCAGGCTATTCACAGAAGACAAAACACAAGTGGGAAAGAGCTCAGAAAAAGACACCATTCAGTGCACTTCATGGTATTCAGGCTCAGATGAAGCCTGAAAAACCACTTGCTGTCTTCCAACAAATGACACAGTACAACAGTCTTTCCCAAATAGCTAACCTAGCGCCTGATAAAGAATGTAGGTATACCTTCAAGATGATGCTGTTCATACTATATCAAAATCAGAATCTACAGTGGCAATGTGAGTATAACAAAAACAACAAAGAATTGCCAGTTTTCCTGGCTGTTCTTTTCTTTACATGACCTGTTCTCTATCAAGTCTTGCTGGCACAGAGTTGTGAATTATTCTCTTCCCTTTCCTTAAATAAAAGGTAACAGAACAGTAGCATAAAGAGGAAGGTAAACATAATTTTTACGCCTATAGACCAGGGTATCAGAACAAACTCTTTCGAGTCATGCGAAAGGATGATTTTATTCTTTTGATTAATATTATTGAAAAAGTCTTTCAAAACACCAGGATGAGGGTACCCTTTTCTAAATAACCACATCTTTTTGTGATTCGAAGAGAAAAAGATTTTTTTTTTCTTTTAAGAAAACTGGTCTAATATCTTTACCTGGAATCAAGAAATTTAGATTAGGGAGGGAATGAAGTACAACTATACCTTAGGATTTCAATATCTATCACACTCAAAGCCAGTAAGACAACTGAATCTTGCCTATGAAGCAGCTAACAAAGCACTGCAGTTCTTAAGATGAACATTTATCACTTGCTGTATGCTCTGAAAATTCTTGGGACGCCAGGAATAATCACAAGTTAGATGAACTTCACTGATATCACTAAAACGAAAAAAGAAAACCCATAAAACATACAAACACTAAAACCCACTATTCAAATATAAAATAAGGAAAGAGTAAGTCTTTGGAAAAAAATGATATAATCAGTACGGCTTTCTCCCTCCCTCCCTCCCTTTTTTCTAGTGGACAAATTTAAGCACAAGGAGAACAGTATGCAAATGAAGCATTGTTCTATATTCCATTTAATTCAGTATAAGCATTATTCTTGCTATTGACAATTAACCAGTCTTGATGACCACAGACATATATTCAGAGTAGACATGAGGAAAAATCTCACCCTGAAGTCTGTCCGAAGATGTGAAAACTTTCAAAAATCTTAAGCTTCTCATAAAATAGATGTGTTATATTATGAATTCCAAAGCAGAACAACAAAAAACAACAGCAACACACACACAGGACCACACACACACACAAACATTACTACAGAGGGAAAAACAGAAGAGCTGCAATTTTTTTTTTTTAACTTTTCAAGTAAACATTCTTACAATGCCAGAATAATGTTTCATCACCATTCACACGAGCCAAACCTTGAGGACCACGGGGACAGTTAATTAGCATGAAATAAAACGTTGCTTCCCAACAGATTGCTGGGGCTTTATTTGGACTATTGCTAAAAGCAGGCAGGAAGCTGTATATTTGTTCTTTTCCTGCTGTGAAGAAAATAACTCAAGCAACATTCACTACAGAAGACACTCGCTGTAAAACTCTGCAGCATTTTCTTGTGGCCAAGAGACAGTGTTATAACTTGCAAATAGAAGGAAATTGTGTTAAAGAGGAAAAAATTAAAACTGGTGACCAAGTTTAAAAACAAAAAACAAAATAAAAAACCTCCAGAGCTTACAGAGCACATCTGTAGGAGACTCACATGACCAGACATCCAAAATCCAGCTGAATAATCCCTGTACTTCCAAAGTAACAGACTAGAGACAACAAAAGAAAACGTTCACCATGAGGTTCCATTCTCAAGTTTCAGGATATATTTGTCTTTAGCAAGTCAGACTGATGAGGTCATTTTCATTTTACAACACCAAGTAAAGAATAAATTGTCTGAAGCTGCCCTTCTTATAAATATAAGGGTTAAAGGGTTAAATATAAATATAAAATCAAGGGTTTTTTTGAATATAGTTTATATCGAGATATTTAAAATTAGGAAATCTGTTTCAGCAAGTTTGTGTATCCTTCTGTTTCACAAAAAATTGCTGAAGAGACTGTTCTATATCAACTGCTTTATCTGAAGGCTGAATGACTTTAGATTCATGCAAGCTAGTCTTTAGATATAAGTTATTAATGCTACATGTTCAAAGCATTTTCTCTTGCACGATCCCTACAGACCACGATTTACACGTTATAGGCAGTTTTAAAAACATACCGTCTTGACTGCATCTAAGATTAGTCCACTGCAAGTTCAAGTTTTGGACACTTGCATCCTGTCAAGTTGTATGACCTGTTCTGTTTGTCTACTTGAAGGAAATAGATGAAGACAGATCCAGAGATCTCCATAATATTTTATTTTGCTAGTATCCCATGCCATCAAAGCACTACCTGGACAACAGATGGCAAGGTTCAACACCAGAGATGGACTCCTACACATTCTCCTTGCAGCCCTTTCAAACCTTTTCTTAAAGATTTCTCATTTTGTTACATTCTCAATGAAACTCACTACAGCAAAGAATATGAACATGCCACAGCTAAACAGAGAGCAAAGCTTTCTGTCACTGTGACATCCACAAAGATTATTCCAGTCTGTACCTCACCGAGTAACACAATTACATCTTGTTAGTGCCAACAAATTGAGGGAAGTGTAGGGAAAATATATACAATAAAGGGGGGGGGAGAGAATATCCTCATTACAAAAGCAACAACAACAAACAAAAAAACCCCACAAAAAACAACAAGAAAACCCCAAACCTCTAGTCAGGCCTTCTACACGCACAGGCTCTCTATATGGCCATAAAATTATGGTTTGAAAGAGCTTCTATATTATTGTCCGCTTACCATTTTTAAAAACCAGATATACCAGGCTCACAGGGCAAGTATAACACAATGTTTTGGAGAAAGATGAAGAGGAGAGGGATTATTTTGAAATCTGTTCTTAGTTCCCTCTTATTCATGCCTTTAGAACAAATTCAAATGTTTTCTTACAGAGTATTCAGTCACCTGAGGGTTGTGAGGAACGCTTGTTATTTGACTCATCTTCTGTAATCGATATTGCCATGGCAATTGTTGAAGCGGCAATGGAAATCATCTGCCCAGGAAGCTCTGCCCCTGTAAAACATATATGCATATATAAATAAAGAACAGCTCAAGTCTCACAACATTGTCTTTGTTGCTTGATATCCACTGAAGCTGTCAAGCAATACAAAATACATGGATTGACATTGTTAGCTTTTAACCTGCTTCCTACATAGCCAATATGATCAAGTGGCTACAAGTGCTATTAATTTTAGTATTACAACACAGCTGGAGTCAGGACATAAAAAGTTATGACTCAGCACTTCCCTTGCTAGTGACCTGTTACTGACAAAGTTGCTTCTGTTACTCGCAATCTGATTAATCCAAAGTCTCTGTACCAGGTTATCAGTTTTACTGACAAAGATGATGACAACTTTCAAGAAAATCAAAGCAGCAAGACAGAAAAAAATGTTTCCCAAAACAACAATAAAACTAGTAATAGAAAGGAACCCCTGGCAGTTGTTTTTATTACAAAATTAATTCACAAGAGAGCTATTTTTCTCAAAGTGCAAACACAAAACATAAGGTTAAGAAGAAACTTGCATTTTAACCACAAATAATTGGATATATGAAAATTACTGGGTGGATGAAGTAGTCTAATGTTTTCCCTCATACCCAGCATCATAAGAGCTATTAAACCCATACTGCTCATTTCTTTCTAAATTAGACCCTAATTCCAAACTCCTGGACTTTCTGCTTGAAACTCTATAGGATTCTCTACACTTAAACATAAGCATGTATTTGAAACATATTCCAAACTTTGTAATTAAGAGAGTCACTCCTTTGCTATGGAAATCAGTTTATTGCAAAGATTTTTCTATAAAGAACCAAAGGCTCATTTCAGCATGCATAATCCACTTTGAAAAAACATGCTAAAACTTCTTAGAGCATATTCTTGCAATCTATATGATACTGAATTTACAGTAATATAGTCTGGATACTTTCTCCTTACTTTACAGAACTTTTGCCTCCTATAATAAAAGATACAGCAACTCATTTCTTACCAGAAGACTCTTTTCCACTCTGCTGTTCATGCAACATGCCTACGGTCATCAGAACAACTATAACCAGAAACACAGGAATTCTCCAGGAACCAGCCACAGAAGCTGAAAAAAATACAGTTTTTTTTCCAAAAAAAAAAAAAAAAGTTATGCCGTTAATAAACTTTACATTTAGCAAAACTAAGAAAGGTACCATATCACCCAAGAACTGTGTAGGCAGAAAGTAAAAAGTGTTATAGCAAACAAGTCTTCTACATTCACAGAAAGGAGGAGGAAGAAAAACAACTGAACAAGTTCCTCAGAGTAAACCAAGCTGTTACTTCCTCAGTAACTTTAAACCATGCTGGCATACCTTAGAGCTTTTAAAACATCATGCAAGCCCTAAACAAAAACATTTTAGAAATCAGAAGCATATCAAGCCATCAAAAAAATATATAGATTTATGCTAGATCTCTACAGAGTGGCATCAAGCAGGGCCTTGATGATTTTTGGCTTTTCAGCTAGTACCTCAAGCAAATGTAAGTTTGAAAACGTGAGCCAAGGCAAAGCCATCACGTGCAGCTTAAAACTTAAGAGAAGCGTCCCCATGTTTTCAGAACAACTTCCGCAACATGCTGCTAGAGCAAAAATAAATCATTAAATATGCAGTGAAGCCTTCCACCATATTGGCCATTTATTTGCATCACCACAGGAAATCCAATGTCTTCCAATTATGATAATATAATCTTCATATTAAATATGTAAGATAAACTTAAAAGTTAGTAAAATCTTTTATTTGCATTAACAGATTATATAGATTAGTAGTAAACTTATTCAATATTGTTGATATCATCACATTGACGTGCTTGTTGATTGCTGACATAAAAAATTATTTTTGCTTCTATTACTACTACTAAACGCATTTCACAGTTGCGGCGTTAATTAGTGACAGGTCCTCAAAAAAGCTGAAAATATTCACAAGTCTAAAATCACTCCCATGTGACCTCAGCCCTTCCCCTCCAACCAGCTAGTGAGAGGTCTGTTACTGCAAGAACCAAATAAAATCAAGACACAGAAAGTACAAACTGGGCAACAGAAGTGGAAAGCAAATGATGTAGCTCAGCTCCTTGCTGCCCTTCCCAATCCCTACTCCAATACTCACGTCTTACCAGCCTTCTACCAACAGCACATACTTCTGCATAATGAAAAATTCCCCACTGGCCACATGCAGCCAGAACTACTGAGCAGAAAAAACAGCTTGCACCTCAGCTGAGATTCCATTACAAATATTTCAGAAAAGGAGCAAGAGCATGGCTTTGCTTGCAAGATGACAGAATCACAGTGGACACACGAGCATTACTACTCATGAACGTTGAGGTTGTTACTCACCTAAATGAAAGAGCAGCATAATCCACACAGGGACTGAGACTGCTTTTAAGTAACGTTCGGTGCTTAGATTCCACTTGAACGAAACCATCAACAGGTAACCAACTACCAAGGTCCATATCTTTAAGAAAGAGATACGTGCAAGTAAATACACATACGCACAAGTGCTTGTCTGTACATATACGTGCATACATATACACACATGCATACACACAAATCTGCTATACAGAAACAAAGTCAGGTTCTAGTTCCAGTTCTAAGCAACTTTTGACATGGAATTTTATCAAATACTTAAGTGAAAATAGGTAAAAAGAGAGAGAATCATTTGCTGTGCCAGCAAATCACAGACTGATGTGGTTATCTTGTTTTGCTGCTTATAACTGCTTTCTTCAGGTCTACTCAGACAGTTTGCAACAGAGAATTCTAATTAGGAAGCTTTAGGTAAGGAATTTGAGCTTGACAATGTGAAAAGCGGCTACTAAGCCAAAGATGTGAAATAAGAGAGATATGAGCACCTATAAAAAATTTCAGTGTTACATTCAAAAAAAATATTTGATGTTTCAGGCCCAAATTCAAGAAATACTCCCTATCCATAACCAGTTTAGGACACCTGCTGTTGCACATTCATAAATTCCAATGAATTGTAAACAGAACTTTTATTAACAGCATTTGTTGAATCAGACTTCAGAGCAAAAAAATAAGAACGCGCTAAAAGAGACAAAGAACAGGCAGTTAGACTGAACACAGAGAAATAACATTCACCTCTGTTTTTGCACTACGACTCACACTGAAGAGGTAGAACCTCTATGAAAAGCAGTTTGTGCGACTACTCCCATTTACCTAACTGGTCTGCAGGAAATTGTAATTGTACCAAATTCAACAGATAAGCCCTGACTGTTAACTTCAGAGGGACCAGGATTTCACCCCATATCATAATGCTAATACGCACAGGGCAATTAAAAATCCCCTAACAAGTGTGAATAAACCTATTCCCTTTTCATACTAACTAAACTTTTCCTTCAAAACCGATCAATCCGACTTTTCTCTGTTATCATTCCCTAGTTATGCATGAACACAACAGCGTAATGCTTACAGATTAAACTCAAAACTCAATAAAATAGCGTTGATGTGAAGTGCATGGTAGCACTCCTTTAACAGCATAGGTTCACTGTACAACTTCACCTACAATGCATGTTGCAGCACAATTGTAATTGCAAGAGATAATTCAGCAGCAAGAGAGGTACTACCCTGTTCCCTATTATCATCTTTTCTTCCAGCATCAAGTCAATTTTTCTCTTCAGCTTTTAAGTTTAATGATAAATTACAAATAAATTTTGTTAATAGGTCTGGAGTTCAGTAAATGAAACTTTCTAATTAAAAATATGCCAAGAGTAGGAGGCTAACAGAGTATAAACTTGGGTTTAAAAGCCAAAGTAAACTATGCTCCGCTGTTTTTAGCGGTGCATGCAGTTGAACTAAAAACTAAGTCACAGCACTTCAGTGCTTACGTATTCAGTAATTATTTCTGCTGCCAGTTACAATAATTCAACAACTCTCCTTTCTAAAAGCTTAGCAAAGGAGAGACAAGAGGTAAAAGCATTCTTTACCTCTACTGATTAGAGAGAGAAAATAGCTTATTTTAAAGTACATGAATCATCTTGTTTCGGAAACCAAACCAAAACAACACTCAAGCTCTATAAACAAGCTACATAATCAACTGATGCAAAAGGTTTGATTTCAATGATACCATGGATTAATCAATCCGTTACCAGTTAACGTTATGGTCAAGCACTTAGGAAACCTCAGTAGCACTTCCCTGTGTTGCAAGAAATACCCTACATGAGAACTAAGCCAGACTACTTCTCTCACTCAGGTAACCTGCTTCCTACAACTCACAGCTGAGAACAACTGACAAAGCAAATTACTTAGATTGACATGGACTTGGATTTTATTCCATACTAACTTGGCAATAGCCTACTTTATTTTAAACACATCCTATATGACGTTTCCCACTATTTTGCTGAATGGTTTCTAGAGCTTTTAGATATAAGTGAGTGAGAACAGCCTATTGACTATACAACAATAGTTATAACCATTACTACTTATACTACGATACCTCAAATTACATGACCATCCCAACAACAGACACAATAGAAAAAAAGAATAGAAGTTACTACCTACTTTTATTAGCATTAAACTACCGTAATTACTGCACTAAACCTAGAATGGATGCACATTACATGTTAAACCAAGATGCCCACGAATCTGACTTATACGAGCGTACAGCTAACCAGGTGACTACTACGCTTCAGATATGGTAGCGATTGTGAACATGCTGCCATAACTGTTTACTTATCAAGCTGAAATGTTCTGCAGATGCCTAATCTTCACCATCTACTCTATGGCTTTCAAACGCCTTTTCCATCTCGTTTAAACTTCAGTAGCGTGCACTACCCTGCACACATCAGAATTGTGGGCGCCTCACTGGATGGTTTAATTCTTCTTCCGTCCCTCGCTTATCTTCACTGTCTGACCAAATGGCAAAGACTTCATTTCTCATAACTCCCTTGCACCTTCGTAGCCCCTCCAGTGAATTGAACAAAATGTTTTTCTTTAGACATAAAAGCAGTAACACCAAAATGCCTTTTTCCCTGCATAAACAGCTGTAACACTGCAGCACAACTTCTTGGATTTCAGCATCCACTTTTGGGTCACAGTGATAATTTAAAAGACCAGATCCAGAGATGCCTATGCAAGTCTAACAGGCTTCAGGTCTCTTTAAATTGCCTCTTGCCAAATGAAGGCAAAAATTAAACCATAAAGAGCTGCCACTTATGTTAAGTGCAAGCATCTGCTTTAGTGTTTTGAATTGTATTTTAAATTTTAGAATATCACCTTAATTGCTGGTTTTATGTGCTAGAAAGTCTAGGATTTATTCAGCACGACCATTTTACTAACATTACTAAAATCCCATTTTGTGTTCCATTAAAAGTTGGGAGCATCCTAAAACCTGAGGAACACTTTAAGCTTTGGCATCACATTTCAGTGAGAATGGATTTTTATCTTGCTACTCAACTCTTGACAGCATTTGCATTGCTTTATATTAAAGAGTAAAAGTCTTCCAGTTACACATCTCACCCACTTCCTTCTTCTCCTAACAGCAAGTTAATCTAAGGGGGGAGGGGAGGATGTTTAAACCTGAGCTCATCAAATTCAGGGCAACTGAAGCACGCAGCAGAAGCAGGATAAATAAAAGCAGCCCCTTCACTGGCAGCAAAGCTGCTAGATGAACTCATTCATCATTGAAACCTCGTCCCAAAAATGCAGCTGCCAACCATTAGCAAACTTCCTGTCTATTACATATAAACCACCTCATGGTGAACACCGTAGTGAAGACTGACTGAAATAAAAAATAGAGTTACTTCTTGTGATACACACCCTGCCAGCCATCCAGGAGTTTCCAACTCTTAGCAAGTCAAGATCTACCAAACAGCATGATTCAATTCCTCTTTTATTCTCTAGTTGTAGCTCCACCTTCTCCCTCTTTGCCATTTCAAAGTGTTTTTTTTTTTTTTTTTCCAAGCTGCTTGTCCTCTTGGGCTCTGAATCCAATTTGAAAGGTTTCACACTTTCCAGTTTCTTAAGGGCGCCAACAAATCAAACAAATCCTAATTATCTCAACACTTCCCTTTAACATTTTAAAATAAAGTTTTCATTTGCAAATGGAGATTTTCTTTTTTTCCCCCCTCTCTCAACACATAAAAACCTTTCAAAGGTAACATTCACATAACACTGCTCCTGCGTGGCCTTACTCTCCGACAACAGACATACAAATGCTAATGTCTGGGTTTCATATCTTGTGATTCCCTCCCTGTTTTCATCAAGTAGCTTTCGATAACAGAAAAGGATAAGTAAAAGAAAGGCTTCTTTATCTTTCCCAGATCTCCTATTTGGGCTCCTGTTGCAGAAACCCATTTCCTCCACTAACATCGCTATTAAAAAACAAAAAACAAAGAAATAAAAAAGACCCTTTGCCATACAATGTGGATGAGAATAGGACAACTAGCTAATTAAAAATTAATGTACATCAAAAATCAGACCACAGATCATAAGATGTGCACATTTCAAGCACAGAAATATCTAGGCTCCATATAGATCCCTATAAAAAGGGATATTTATTGTTTCAGTACTATGCAGTCCCGGGCAGTCATCGCACACATACAGCAGTCTTCTCATCCATACTCACTCCACACTTGTTGCATACAGTGCTGCACTGAGCGAAGTTGCCTGAAGAGATCTTCTGGGAGAAGATCATTGTTTCTACCTCTTCCTCCTTGGTGCCAACCCAGGCATATCAATGGAGTCTGCCAAAAGAATGAACCTATTGCAAAACCTGAACAGCATAGCGCTCAACTTAAAAACTGAAGCTACATGAAACATTAAGTACATCCCTAAAAGCCACACTGTACTGCCATTATGAACATCACAGTGTTTTCTTCAGCTGTTTTGTTAATTTGAAAATAGTTTTCTAATCAAGAAAGAAGATAACTGAGGAATCAAAAAAAATGCCAGTTTGACTCCCTCTTACCTTGCACTGAAAAGATCTTTATTTATTGAAGCAGGTAAATGACATCCTGAACTTTTTCCTAACTAAGCACAAAAAGCAAGAGTACATCTAACTGATCTATTTGTTGTCAAAGGAATAAAACAGCATATAAGTTTGGTTCTTTCTAGATCCCCCAATTGAGAGAGATTTATATTTAGGTATGTTCCAGGTTAACCTGAACAACTACTAAACCAAATAAAATGGAAGCCTGGCATCCAGTTCCAAATTATGAACATAGGGTTATAATCTTGGGGGGCAAAACGCAACAAAACCAACACCGTTACACAGTAGTTAAAAGAATTTTCAATGTATACTGTGACATTTCCTGTGCTGTGAATTTAAGACAATCCATTAGATAAGTTATCCAGGTATCTGCAGCTACGGACATTGAAAATGCTTCTTCCGTATTAAAGCAGTACCAAAGAGCTATAGAAGCTATTTGTGAGAATCTCTGTTAATAAAAATTTTTTCAAGATTCACTTTTCTAAAGAGGTTTTTCAGAGAATATTAACCTGCTATATCTTCTCGCTGAAGAGAGAGGATCGCTATTATGACAAACTTCATGATGCTACTTTCACAACAGGTGGCTCCTTAACATAAGTAGCTTCACGTCTGTGTTTTGCTATATAGAGCATAGTTAAAATTTTGCTGGACAGTTCCATACCGATTATTCCTTTCAGAGGTGACAGTAAAATAAATAACACTTTTTTCAAATAATATAAGTAAATGCTAATAACTAAGTATTAGCATGTGGTAAATACCGTTAGACTACAGGCAAGCATCAGCTTAGGGCCCGAGGCTGCAGTTCACGCATTCAAATCTAAACAAGCCTATCCGATTTTTCAAGAAACATATTTAACGGCCAGTTCCACCCTAACCCAGGGTGGGTGTGAAAGGCAAAAGCAAAGGCAGAAAGAAAACACTAGGAACGTGCCAGTCTTCCCCTGCCCACCCCCTCTCCTGTCTTTAAATAGGTTTCTGCAAAGTTGATCTCTACCTGGTTGTGAAAACAAACCAAAGACTGCTGTTTGAAAAAGATGCGTTTATAGCCAGTACCTGCGCTGTATAAGCCATGGCACCCATATCAAAAACATTATTATAAGCAGCAGAAAGGCTATTTAAGTTAAAAGGAGGCAGGGGATCCCTTCTTAGGTTTATATTTTAATTAAAATTCTTCCTGCGTACTCTTCTTTCTTCCCCTGCTCTCTGGGGATTGTCGCTGCTGTTATTTGGTAAAGGAGGCTTGCATTACTAAGGGTCCATGCCCACTGGGTAAAAGAACCAACAAGGGAGTTCTGATGCAAGTCAGTTGAAAAAGACAGCAGAAAGAAAGGGACTGCATCCTGAGCCAAGGCAGAAATAGCAGCGTTTTTTCTTTGTTTTTATGCTGGACAGGTTTTAGAAACCTGCATGCCTGCTCTAAGGAGCAGAGTGAGGAGATAGAAAGCTATCTGAAACACTGGAAAAAGTAAAGAGAAATTATATGCAACTCAAAATCAGAACTGCATTTTTCTCATTTATAGTTATTCTGTCATTACAGTCAAACTTAAATCCTTTCCTTTGCTAGAAGAGCTCTTGTCCCCGTACATGAATTTGACAAAACGGAGATGCTTTTTATGCCTCCAAAGGTAACAAGTTCAATAGCGCTAAGGCAGCCAAGCCACCCCGGATACCTACAACCCAAAATACGTTTGCAGAGAAGAATGTTTGAGATCTCCAGTCTGCAAGAGTTACTTTAGGGACCGCTGGAATCTAGTGCCAGGATAAAAACCAGAGTTTTCCTTGGTGAATGCCTTTCATAGCTTCCCTGCCAAGAGGGTACACAGAAGACTGCCCAAGACACTTAACAGCTGCTTTAACAATATTCCAATGAAACGTTCATGGCAAATGGTATTCCCAGATTTGTCCAGCATTCTAGTGAGGAAAGCATTACTTAGGTCCTTTAATTGCTTTTTAACCGTTAGAACAGAACGAGTCACATCTAGCAGAGTCAGAGAGGTAGCTTGGCACACAGTTTCACAGGACCCTGTAACTCCTTATTGGGGGCGGGGGGGGGGGGGAAGATACACACACACACAGATGAGTACACAGTTCTAAACCTGATCACCAAGTTCTGACAAACTCTTCCCATAAAAGAAAGGCTTTGACAGCTCTGTATCCAAGGTCATGACAGAGAATTCTGACAGCTATGGTCACATCACATTTCATTTACCAAGAAGATGAACTTCAGACACAACATAAAACAGCTGTATAATTCATTTCATCTGCTGGAATCTACAAACGAACCACTTTCTAAATAAATCTAAACATGTGACCCCTGCTGCCAAAAAAAATTACAGTCAATAGCTGGCATTTCCTGTATTTTACTCTAACTATAAAATGTCAGGCTAACGTACTCTGAACTGCTGCTACAAAGCAGAAGAATTTCCTGTATGTTAGGTACTGATGGATACAAGTACACTTCCTACAAACCTAGGAAGACATGGTAATCCACAGATTAATCTTCAGAAGGTATGCAAGAGTAACTATGCTAAAATAGTTATAGCATATAAATCTGTAAGGGCATTTTCAGTCTCCTATTGGACAAACACCCCTCCTTTTCAGGGAAAAGAGATAAAGACAAACATCCTCCTTAAGACTTAGGCAAGGGATCCGTAGAGAAGGCTGGAGTCAGGGCAAGGAATCTGTAACTAGCTCCTGTCTTTAAGGCCCAGCAGTCCACTACGATTCTTGAGCAAGCTTCCTCAAATAAGATGCAGGAACTGTAAACCAGGAATGGGATTGGGGGGGGGGGGGAGAGGAGAGGGGAGAAACAGCATGCTTGCAGACGAGCATAAAATCCTGGATTAGTTCTTCAAATGTAGGTTTTTGCAAGTATCTCTCAAATGGGTTTATCATTGAGGTATCTTGGATTCCTAATTCAAATTCCAGGTGTGACTTAAAAGCCAGAGAGGAACGTAGCCATGTCCGAAACTTCAGTCATCAGCACTGTGAACGGCTTTCCCAGATTTGAGGACAACAGCACTAGAAAGCATCTAGCATACTGATGCCAAGATGCAGCTTTCTAAATCAGCATCCTATGCAATTGCTGCATTTGGAGAACATTTTGTTCACATTTACATTGGAACGGAAGTTAAAAACCATCTTGGTATCATAGCTTCAGTAGATACCACTAAAATATCTTTAGAGAACACCAAATTGGTACCAAAAAGCCATACTGGCAACAGCAATGGCTCTTAGTTGAATTCTAACTGCTAGGCATCTCTCACTTCCTTAGTGCAGCAAAGCTAATCCGAAAGGCAGAAAATAAGTGGACATCACCTTCCTTTCTGCAAGCAGCAGGGGTATCCAGGTGGCACAATTACAAAGATCAAACAACTCTCAAGCCCCCAGTAAGAATAAATACATTTTAAACCTTTGCAGTCCAAAATAGAATGATGGGTGGCTGGAGCACTGACATCCGTAGTTCGCAAGATAAAAATTACTACAAACAACTGCTCTATGCTAGTCAGATGCTGCCCTCACGTTTCTCACAAGGCACGCTGCAAGAGACAGTTGCTTGTCTCTTCTATGTCTTTAATGAATGATTTACATGTCACGCTCTTGGCAAGAAAGTACTCTTTCCTGTATACAATAGGTATTTACTTACTGTGTTGACGTAAATTAATTTATTCTAGATCAAGGTATTTGAAAACACAAATCTAGACGGGCTTAATGGCCTACTAAAAGAAACACTGCAAGAAGTGAAATTACTGTAACTTTTGCTTATCACATACATGATACATACATTTCACTTACATGAAAATAAGAACTAGTTTAGCATGTAAGATACATTCAGAAGGAACCGGGGAGGATTCAGATGCCGAGAAAGGATAGTGTAATGGAGTTAACAGATTTGTAATCCCCAAAATTCCTATGTAGATGAAAACAAGCAAAATGTACATGCGCACAGTCCCTGTAATATTACATGGAAATTAAATGGCTTAAAAATGCTTAACTGAAGTTAAAGCAGATACTATTAACTAATCCAGCTCAAGGCTTCTCAGCGGGATGCATAAAATTAAGTTACCCTACTCCAAGGATAAGTAGCCTAAAGCCAGGTCTAAAATAATAGAAATCAAGTAACAGCAAGGTTCAAAAAACCCTGGAAGAGGGAAATACCATAATGCTGAGGGAGGTTATTTACAAGGGGAAATCCACACAGTTTCTTCCTCTTATAGTGCCCCAAAGAAAGACTTAGGCAGCCTAATAGAAGATTGCCACAACAGGTTTGCTTAAGAAAGTCCATGGTTAGTTATTTTGACATAAACCCCAACTTTCGCTAAGGAATTCAAGTCAGAAGAGATCTGGGAACTTACTATTTTTTGCCAAATTAAAATGTTACAGAACTTCAATAGACACCAAGTGTCTATCAGAAATACTGCAATACAGAGCATCAGGGACCTGCTAAACAAAAATTGCACTGAGCACGTATACACATTAGCATGTAGCACATTACAGGCATATTTATGAGGTTAAATCAGTGCAACTCCCTTTTGTATCTTTATACCTACAAGGTGTTAAGTATAACTGAACTAGCAAGGTTTGAACAAAGGACTTTGCCAAGGCAGTTTTTGTAATAACATGGTTGATTCGGCAAAAACTGAAAAGGCCAATCTAAACGAAAGTCTTAAGCTTATCAGGTATATTGCAAGGCAACTAATCAAAACTTACAATGAGTAACAAGTCACGCTTTTATTCTTTCATCGCTTAGCTTGGAGGTAAAGTGTGAAAAAGCGTGCACTTGCCTCTTCACAAAAAGTGACCATCTGAGTCACTCACCCTCAGATTACACTTCCGGGAACAAAGCAGACCAGAAACACATCATCCCTGACATCCTCTAGCATATGCCAAGACTTGAGAGTAGAAAGCCAAGATAACGTCTTCCTCCAATTTTTAGCCTTCAAGACTTTCTGTAGAAAGTATTTCTAGTCCATCCTAGCCATACTAGGAACATCTAAAAATACCATTCATCGATACATTTAGAAGAAGTATTACCTTTTCATTTCTGGTACACAATTGCCAAGTAGTGCTTGAGATACAGCACATCCTGGCTCCACTAAAGGAATAAAACTAGGATTCAAAGAGCGTGTGTAACTTCAAAACCAGAAGTCTGGATAAGCTTGTAAGAGTATATCTTTTCTCCACAGTTTGTTTCCCTCTCTTGCCCACATAATAAGATGTTTTTTAAGTATCTCTACTTTTTACTGCACTTACATCTCCATTAAGCCAACTGGATGTTACTTTCCAGTTATGTGGGTTTCTTTCAGCTTGACTAGACTAGCTTAAAAAAAAGAAAAGTCTTTGACACTAGGGAATCTGAGCACGCCAAGTCTACATCAGCGTCCTTTTAAAAGAAGTACAATTCCACTGATCTGCTGCGTTTTCATGTAACCACTTACCTCAGATAAATGCTGTTTAAACTCATCAGCTAAAAGTAACCAAATGAAAAAAGATACTTTATTGAGTTCTGCCAGGGATTTTTAAACTAGTCAACCTACCGGGGACAACAGGCAGCAAACTAACCTCTCAGAATCTTTATTAACATAAGCGATGTGTAGAAGTTAAGTAAGCAGCTTCACTTTTCAAACGTTGAAATTGAGTTTGCAAGGTTTTGGCTTAAAAAAAAAAAAGGGGGGGGGGGAAGGGAGAAAACACAGCTTACTGAAGAATAAGCTGCTGCCGGCGGGGGTTTGGGTGGGTGGGTGGTGGGGGGGAACCGGGTTTGCGCTACCCACCTGCCACCCCCCCAGGGCAGCGCGGCCAACTACGCAGTTCGCCCGGGCGTCCCCGAAGCGGCAGCACGGGGCGCCGCACACCCCGCAGCCGGGGCCACACGGGCACGTTTCCACCAGAAAGAAAGAAAGGCGGGGGGGGGGGGCAGGAGAGGGGGGCTACGGCGCTTTCAGAACGGGCGCGTTCGGGTTCCAAGCGCCCGCAGGTGGCAGGACGGGCCCGACCGCCAACCGCCGCGCAACAAGTGAGATGGCGCCCAGGCCGTAACGGCCGCCCGGTAACGGCCGCGCGCCGAGCTCGGCCCCGCGCCGCCCCTTGCCGCCCGCGCCAGGCACTCACCCACTGGCTGCTGAAGTAGTCCAGCCCCTGGCAGATGAGGCGGGCGGCCTGCGCCAGCAGCACCTGCACGCCCAGCGAGCTGCCCAGGCAGTAGAGCCCGTAGAGCAGCGGCCCGCCTGCGCCCAGCAGCAGCAGCAGCCGCCGCCGCCGCAGCACCTGCTCGCCCAGCGCCTCCACGCCGTAGTTGGCGAAGCAGATGGGCAGCAGCAGGGCGGCCAGCAGCACCGGCGTGCGCGAGCGGTGCAGGCGGCCGAGCCAGCGGCGGCCCAGCGCCGTCAGCGAGCTCTTGAAGGGGTGCAGGAAGGTGCCGCAGAGCACGGCCCACAGCAGCGGCCGCAGGAAGGCCTCCAGGATGAAGTAGACCAGGACGGCGGCGCCGCAGCACAGCCCCGCGAACAGCAGCGCCCCGGTGTTGTAGAAGGCCTGCTTGATGGGCTTCTCCAGCCGCGGCAGCGGCGGCAGCGACACTCCCCCCGCCGCCGCGCCCGAGCCGCCCAGCGCCAGCCGCGGCACGGCCGCCGCCGCGCTGGGGGCGCCGCCCGGCGCCGGAGAGCTCGGAGGGGCCGGGGCCGGGGCGGCGGGGGGCTCCGCGCTGTCAGCCATGGCGCCCACCGCCTCCCGCGCAGCGCCGGGCACGGCCGCGGCTGGCAGCGACGCGCAGGGCGGGCGTCGCCGCCGGCGCGGGGAGGTGGAGGCGGCGGCGCTGCCGGGGGCTGTCGTGCGGCTGCGCGGCTGCGGGCGCGCTCCCGCCCGGCGCGCGGGCTGCTGGGAAATGTAGTTTCTCCCCCCCGAGGGCGCCGGCCCCCTCGGCCGCCACCTTCGTCTCCGCAGGCAGGAAGCGCTCGGCAGTTTCGCACTGTCACGGCGAGGAGGTAGGGCAAGGCTGGTTAGAGCAGCAAGAGGAATTTTGTCTTGTCCGAACTTGCTCTGGCATCGAGTTATTTAACAGGGAAGCAGCTGCGCTGCTGGAATTAGCGAACTGGGAATTAGGCCCACGGGAAAAGTACTTGTTCTTTCTTTTTTTCCTCTCTTTTCCTTTTTTTTTTTTTTTTTTTAAGGCCTGGCATTTGTGACATTATGTTGCAGCAAATGGTTTTCGTACCTCGCTGCCGAGAGGGGCGCTGCCTCCCCCCGCCCTGCTGTCAGGCCTCCGCGTCCGCGGGCAAAGCTGGCGGCCCCCGCCCGGCAGGCGCGCGGAAGGCCTGCGCAGCCAAGCGCGCTGCGCTAGGGCACAACGCGCGCTCGGCGAGGCCCCTCTGCGCTCAGGCGGCTCGTCCTTGCCCTTTGCCGAAGGCATCGCTTGCGAGTTGCAAGCTTGCAACTGTCTGCTGTTGCCTTCGCACCCCTGATTTTGTGAGGTCAACTGAAGTTTGTAGCTTTCAGAAATGCTACCTGTAGTTCCTGCTCGCTTGATGTGCCCTGAGCACAGGGGAAAATTCCAGTCTGTCTTCAACTCGATACCAAAATACTCGATTCTGAGGTAGCCGAAAAGCAGAGTACACGGGCAACTCCGGTCACAGCAAGTTAATCATGGTTTATACCCAACATAACCGGATGAAACTGTGAAATAGCTCAGTAACCAAGCCACCAGGTGTCAGCACTGGCCTGCATGTTTGGAAAACTTTTATGCCTGTCTGAGAGACTTTTTGTTTGTTGTTTGCTTGTTTGTTTTTACCTGTGCTGCTGGACATTTGTGAACATTCACTTGGGGTTAATCTCTCTTCATTCATTCACCTCAGTTTAATGGAAGAGCAATATCCTCTTAGGATGAATGAAAAATACTCACTTATTTTATTCCATTTTTACTGTTAATATTGAAACTATGAACTTAAAGTTCATCAGTAAGATATACATTTTATATCTTTAAGTCGTCAGCATACAGCCTCGTATTTTGGGCTAAAGGAAAAATTAATCTTTTATGCAGATCAACCAGATCAACTGTTAGGATGAGATGACTACAAATGAAACATTATTTACAGAATAGCAGGAAAAAAGAAAACAAAAGCCAGCTCTCAGGAATGCTGGCTCTGAGAGGTTGTACCTAGTGACTATAGCAATGCCTGAATCAAGATGAGATAGCCAGCCATACAAACCGTGCCAGTTTGATCTCAAAAGCAACGTGACGAGCTTTACTCCAGAAACAACCTTGTTTGAGGTCTCAGTTAAAGTAAATGATATTATCAGCAGCGTAGTACTTGAACAATTCACGGAGAAGTCTCTGAGTCTTGTTCAATTAAGGAGGGATATGAAATGCATGGTAATAAGACACAGCAGTCAGCAGCAGCAACACAAAGATGTTCATTTGGAGGAACTGTGTGCAAAATCCAGCACGAGTAAAGCTCTGGGGTGGACAGAAAAAATCCAAAATGCTTAGTATCTTCCTGGCAGGGTTGACGCACAAGGTAATTTTGTTCGCAGAGCAAGAGTAAGTTGCACAAACAAGGAGCTGAATAACAGAAGAATATTTTGGCCCTGGCAAGTTTGTGACAAAATACCTAGACAATCCATCAAGCACTATATAGAACAACACAAATACAGTATAATTTAAGACCCTGTACTGATCACGGTCACTTGAATAGCGCACAAGTAGCAAACGCGCATGAAACCCACCTTTTCTTGCACTGCAGTCTGCAACTTCAGGGTAGCAATAATTCAAACGCAACAAGTAGAGCACACCGTATAAAGCAATACACTTCTTGGTGCCTTGTGCCAGTTGCCCTCCTCTTCTCTGTTCACAAGCACAGAGCTGAAGTACCTGGCCAAACCTGAGAGAACCCTACAGCATTCCTGCCTGAGAAACTTCTGCAGCTGCTTTTGCTTGCTGAGTATCATGGCAGTTCCTCCTCTCTGTTCCCAATCTCTAATTTAATTTCATCTTCTTTTTATCTGTGCAAAAGCCACCTCTCACTGCTTTAACAGCTGCTCTGCCTGTCAGAGCTGCTCTGCCTTGCCAAACAACGGAGCAGTGGTGACAGTAGATAAAGAACAGACAAGTTTGAAATACCGGTACCTTGATTAGCGGTGTATCAAATATATTATAAAACCACCAGACAAAGGTCACCGCAGGACCTCTACATTCCAATAAATGTCTCTTAGGTTAATAATTTGTTAAAAATGCATACATTTTTATTTATTTACAGCTTCACTGTAATTCTGATGGTGAAAAAAAGAAAACAAAATGTAATAAGACACAGCAGTCAGCAGCAGCAACACAAAGATGTTCATTTGGAGGAACTGTGTGCAAAATCCAGCACGAGTAAAGCTCTGGGGTGGACAGAAAAAATCCAAAATGCACATCTGCAAAGACCTCCACACATTTTAATTTGCTACTGTGACCAGTCTTATCAACTTAAATGGAATTCCTCAGGGTAATAAATTCAAGCCCATGGCATAAGAAGGAATTATTAACACAACGTAAGACAGCAGCAGAGACTTCTTCAGCCTCACAGAGACTGATTTGTTTTCCTTTTATAAATGCCATACCACACATTTTCTTAGACTAAAAAGGTATTTATTGTAACAGGTTTATAAATATTAGTGTATGTCACTGTCAAATAGCTAACCACTTGAACATCAACAACATTTAGTATAAAACAGATGTTACAAAGCAATATTTTAGGGCATGCACTGGCTGTAAAATAGTACTGTAGAGGCCACAATAACTTTTTTATGTATTCATTCAGTGTTTTTTCTCCTGAAAAGGCTAGTGCATAAATACAAGTTTGATGATAACTTCTGGACTACAAAACCCCACTTCTGTGCTCCTACTCAACCAAATTCTCAATAAATTCAAATGGACACTGGGTATGGCATACAGAACTGAGATCAGCATAAAAAATGCAGAACACAACACTGTAGTTACAAGTTGCTTATCCATATATATATTGATTGCAATTTAGCTTTGAGAACATGGAACAAAATTAAAAAGTAGAGCTGACATTTTAGATTCAACCATTCATGTAATACAAAACAAAGTGGCAAGAGTTAGCATAGTTATGACAGTCTGCTTACTTGAAAAGCAGTTAAAACAAACCAGACTTCAGGATATATTAATCAGAACTATCAAAACATACCAGATATCTGTCTTAAACTAAACAGAACTCATGATGTTTCAAATATGGTAACAAAAAAACCCTTCCTTTAGTGAAGGTTGGGGACATCACAGGCAAATATTGTGGTCCCACTGGTTAATTTTTCTAATAAAGCTAACAGGTTCAGAATTTCATCTCTGACTTTCTGTTTCAATACCTGAATGCTACTTCCAGCTTATTAAACAATAAGCTCTCCTCTTCCTCAACTGAAACGTGGCATCTGTGCTTCTTCTCCCATTACCCTACTACTGTATATGACAATATTTTCTCGACTCCCTGAACCTCTCCTTTCCTCCTCTTGTTTGGAAAGAAATGAAAACCTCTCATTTTTTCCTCTTGTTTGGAAAGTGGCTAGCTTTAAAAGGCTAGCATGAGGCTAATTTTTGTACTGAAGAAGGTGACACAAGTTAGTGTATCAAAACTGCCAACATTACACCCTAACGGGTGACCTGACATATTGCTATATATTCTTCTGGACAAGTTTGCCCAAAAAATTACGTAGGCGTTAAGGAACACATATGACTGTGCATTTTGTCTTCTTGTGATCTGCAAAGCACAGCCTGCCTATTTACTTCTAAACAGTCTTGTACAATTCTCAGATATATGCACATGCTGATACCTCCAGCAAAATTACTTTACCTAAATAAAGAGTAATTCTGGAAAGAATATTCTTCATTAACATAAACTTTGCCGAGCACTGTTCTGAAAAAGTAGCATGAATGTTTTTATTCTTTTGCAGAGAATCTAAAAGTGAACTGTTCCTTTATTTAATCTTATACTACTGTCATCTTATGAAACTGAACTGAATGACGTCAAGCTTAAGAAAGTCTGTGAAACTAAATTAGGCAACACCTTGCAGTCACTAGTTGCCATAAAGTGTTCGCTGCCATGAGTAGGCTTTGAAGCCACGTAAGATTTGCAGCTGCTTGGCACTTTCGAAAAATTTACGTCTTTAGAAATGTAAACACGAATTTGAGTAAGTAGTAATTTAGAAACAGATCAGAACACTGCTGCTAGTATGTAATACTTTCTGTAGAGATCTAGTGTACAAAGTAGAAGAGCACAATAGTTCCGCAGAAAGTTTAAGAGTACCACAGGAAATTTCACCTTGTAAGGATATTCCTACATAGCCTCTAACTGTAGATCTAAACTGGCCTAGAATATTGAGCAGCAGCTTTTATAAGGGATGTGCTATAAAGCTCTACATATATTCCAACCTCATATCGGCTTAGAAGAACATTCTTACTTAGGTAAGAAACAGGAACAAGGCAAAGCAGCAATCATTCTGAATGCGTGCAATTCAAATTACTTAGCAAGCCAAGAAAAACGCTCTGCTCCTTTTCTTACAGCACATTAATTGCTACTGCAAATTCAATCACAGATTTTCAAAGAAAGCAACGTCTTTTCAGTCTGCTGCTTGACACCGATCAACTCCACAAGCTGCACAAGTGCTCCTTAACTCTGTGGAATTACAATGTTTTTCCTCATTATCTGAGCCCAATTTAGAGAAGTTAAATACCTAACTACAAGCATACGTAGTTTTGCTAAACTCTCTGTAAAAACAGAAAAATAAAATTAAAGCTACCCAAGTGATTATTTCATACTAAATTGAACTAACAAAACAGGTTTGGAAAAGAAAGATTTACCTAGCTCTTACTCTGTATCTGCAAAAATCAGATACTTAGACATATAAATTGCATGCAGAAATAGCTGGATATGAAAAAAAGAAGCGATGAAAAGCTGGCATATGGTAAACATACATAAATGACTTTCTTCTGTTTGATTTTTGTACTCGGGCAATGGAGATTTTCTTCAAAACCTTCCAGGGGCTGCCAGTTATAGCCATACCTGTGCTGGTCATGCTGTGCAAGAGCTGTATTAGGCCCTAACACACCGCTGCAGAGATACTGATAATGAAGTTTCAGTTAGGGGAAATACACAATGTACGGTGCAAGCTGTTAAGAAAAGATTTAGAGCTCCTATCTTTTGGTACTCAAACTAGCACAGCTTGGTGGTTTGTAAAGTGGCCAGTGAGCAGGCACATACCTAGCAGCTGATCGCCGTTACTGTGCGTGCACAGGGTCTTGACAGGTTTTCATATCTCTAAGGACAAGATGAATCGTCCACCTCAAATGTTTGAATTTCATGTAAGTACATATCTTGAAGCATAAGCTGACCTTTTGCCCACATCAGCCCATGCATAGTAGGAGCTACATAAAAGCTAAATTCAGTTAAAGTGAGATGTTGTTTCTTCTCTTCCTAAAAAGTACAATTTTCATGTGATTTAAGAGTGGCAGAAATGTTCTGCCACACGTAAACTTGTGCACAAATGGTAAGTATGACAAAACCATTAGTCCTTCTTTGCCATTCAGCCTTACTGTAAATCTTTCCATTCTTTTTTCCTAAAGTATCTAAGGTTACTAATGCCTCACTGTATAGCAATCAAGCAGACTGCTTCACCTGCTCATTACGCACTGTGGAATCAGCGTTGAAATAGAGGATGCCAATTCACACAGGCTACCCATGTGCACAGCTTTGTGAGGCACTGAAACAGCTGCTATATTTAAATGCATTTCCACTTCTTTCACAGAACTAAGGTTCTAAGCCCTTAATTCTTTGTATAAAATATTAGGTATCTCACAACAGGCATCTCTGAAAAAGAGTGATACTGTATTTTTTGCCGTTCTCTTTGTAAAATGCATTTGCTTCTCCTAAAGCTATTACTGAATACTTTTGTTTAGGGAAATTATGTAGAAAAGAGCTAACAAATAGAGTACAGTGTGGCAAACCCAAGGGGCACAAAATGAAATTTAAAAGCTAATAAAAGTTATGAGGTGTATGCATAAACTTTAATTCTTCCTCTAGAGTACAGCATGGTGCAAACCTCCAGTGGTCCCAGAAGAGATCAGGAAAGATCAAGGGGCTCTAAAAGGGAATCATTTCTTTCTTCTTTGTAAACAACTGCTCCATTGGAGGGAGTGGAAAGTAAGTAGAAGCAAGATTGAAGACTGGGAGGGGGCCTTCCCTCTCCCTTAGACTGTTTCCAGTGATTTACTTACAGATAATTGGAATATCATCAACGACAGATTTCTAACTATGATCTGGGTAACTTTGTCACTGTCATAAAGACAGCTGTGTGTCAGTCCTCCTTACCCACTAACTCCTCTTCACAGCTGGGCTAGGACTTCTTGCTAGATCATCTTGCTAAATAGTACAACGCCTGTGTGGAAACAGGGACGAGACACAAGTTAGCGACAAAAAACACACTACTTTTCAGAGGAAGACTGGTCATTAACATGTACAGCCTCAATATCATCCAGAGTTTGGCAAAACAGGATACGCATATTGAAGGGATGTGGTAAAGAATGGGCCCATGCTGTTTGCTATTTCCATTTCACAGTAGTCACGCAGCACAGGGGCCTGCTCACAGAGGCAGTTGCGGAGCTCTTGGGCTTGGTTCAGCCCCCAGATATGGCACCCCAAGCAAGCTCCAAAGCCATCACCTGGCTGCCAGGAATTGCTGCCATACACAGTGGTCCAATCATTCTCTATGCCCCGTGTTGAAGATTGGGAAAGTCCATGCTAAACACAACTTTGACACATTTACCCTCAATATGGTGGTTTCCTCAGATTAGGGAGGCCACAAGCTACCCAGGTGTTGCAAAACCAATCAAGGAGGACAAAAAGGGATCCACAGAGGGATTTCAACATTTTCTCATCAATATATTCTCTTTCAAAAACAGAAGAGTCCCCTTGTCGTAACAGAATTTTGCATGAAAGTATTACCATAATGTCCAAAGACATTACGACATCAGCTAGGCTTTTGAAGGGGGAAAAAAGTCAATTAGCATCTAGAAGTGTCTCAGCTATAAAATACATATAATTATTTGAGTTCCTTTAAAAAAAAACATTTTTTCTGAAGTTCTATCTTTTCTACTCATTTTTCTCTCTTTCTTACCCTACTCCTTATTGTGTAAATTCAGGCCTTACTTATTATTTATAGTGGAGCAGCACTTAGACATTATAGTCAAAACTCAAGGTCTGTTTGTGACAGGCACTGCCACAAATATGAGAATCTGATTTCTCTTCCAAATAGTCTACAAATTTTAAGTATAAAATAAGACATTATGGCTAAGATGGACAGAGTGGGCAGAAGGTGATATTACATTTGATGTAACAAGCAGTGGTGACAATTAAGTTTTGTTCTGCATGAAAGGAACATATTCAAGGATGTTTACTAATGCCTTATGGTCTTTTCCAACACTATCTTTTTAATTAACAATCACAGTCAAAATTCCGAAGGCCACTGTACCCTAAACACGTAAAGTTTGTAAGCCCTTTCTGAACTCTTTGCCTCTGTATTATGTACACTGCAACAAGTTATTCTCACTCTCTCAAAAAAAAAAAAAAGAACACACACGCTTTGGAAATGGAAGCAACTTTGTGTTGTTTAATAGCCAGCTTGCTGGTAGTCACCATAAGGAAAGTAAAAAATGATTTGATCTGGAGGAGGAACTCTTTTCTGAGAGAGACATTTTCCTCTTGGTTGGTGTTGATATCTGTTAAATCTGTTAATTAGAGAAATCTGAAAAAGTACTCTCAAATGCTATAACCACTTTAAAAAAAATCACTTTGAAGCAAGTTACAGTCACTTCATAGTCACAGGTATCAATCATGCTTTTTAATATTAAACCCCACCCTCCAAGCCTTCCATGACAAGTTACTATGCCCACTCAACTGTTACAACTTACCAGTTATCATACAAAGTTGAGTGCCACTGAGTTCAAGCCTTTTCTTCTCTCTTATGGTCTTGCTTTAATTTTGTCCTTATATTTCCTTCCAACTACTAATTTCTAAGCATTTATACCTTCTTTGTTCATAAATTTGAATCTGGAAAGCTGATGTTCCTGCTTTTCCCACTCTGAAGAGCAATTCCCAGAAGAAGTGTCACTACAAAACTTTATCCCAGCTCTTGTTTCTTATTTGCCAGTGTTGTTGTTAGCTTTCAGCTCTCCTTACACCTTTTATTTTACCTCTGCTAATTGCAAAGTCTTTAGGAATTGTGGCTTGTCTAATATTTGTGAAGTAGTGTGCAAAATTTTGGAGTATTTTACTAGTAAATATGAATACAGCTGAACTCAACCATTAATTGAAATGCCAAAGAATAGATTGTTTTCCTGTTCTTTTGAACTTTTACTGTTATTAGAGATATTTAATTAGTGCTAATTAAGTACTTTGAGAAGCTCAGCAGAAAGTTTTTATAGAAGTGCACAGTTCTGCTAGTACTTCAACGAGAGAAATATAACAACAGAAAATCACCAGACAATGGTGATGAGTAACCTGCAAGAGGAGAAAAACTGTAATTTCACCCTAATTTACAACATGGGGACAGTTGAGGACTGAAAGAGTGTATACTTTGCCATGGACATATCCTTAAGGGGTTGTGTTACACCTCAGCTCTGAATTTGCTACTGGTTTAGAGTCTGAACTTTCAACCTATACAACATAACTGACTCCCGTATAAGTGGAGAGAAGCTATGTGTGTATTGTACATTTACCTTGGTATTATTTTTGTCATCTTCGACATACGTTGATGCCTGGATTCAGCCAGGCTATCCTAAATCCAGCACTGTAGTAAAGAGGAAAAGAGGAGACAAAATGGCTCTCTACTTCAGTACTTTTCAATTATTAGATTAGCCTTTGGTGGGTAATCAGGTAAATGCCTGAAACTAAAACAATAAATACAAAGCAATAAACTAAAGCAGTTCTGAGGCTACTTTGATTTACTGTGATCTCTGATGGGGAACTGAGGTAACTCAGTTCCCTTAACTGCCTACAAATTAGCATAAGAGAGAAAGAATTTGCCTTAATGATGTCTTCACTTCACCTGGCTGCTTAATATGAAACTTGTTATCCAAGACTTCAGCTCTGCTTCAGCCAGTCGTAAGGTTCCATTTTACAGCCGCAATAGTCCAAACCAGACCTTCCTCATTAGGTGGTTGGCACTATATTTATACTTCATCAAATAATAAATTGGTCATTCAGCTCGGGAGAGGTAATTTATACTAAATTAAGCCAGTATTTAGAATTTTGAAATTCTCTCCCCTGTTAAACTTTAGTCTAGCAATTTAAAGTGAGCAAATCCTTAAAGACATCAATGGACATATTATATATTACTGAGTGATCTTCCTTTTGAAATAGGTATGAAGTGTTTGTAATGGAGAAAAATTCATTTTCAAACCTAATTCACATACTTTAGGCACACAGTTCTGAAGAATGCAGAGCCTAAAAAAATTAGCTTACGAACTTCAGTCTGTGAATAATGATGCAAACCCAGCAGAACTAGTTTTTTGGGGGTTTTTTTTAACATGTGCAGCATGAAAGTAGGAGGGAGGTCCTTCAGATAATTTACCAGAACCATATGTTACAGGTCCTCTAGGGTATCACACCAGACAGAATCTTAGTCCAGTAATGCTGGCTGGAATGTGAATGAGCAACCTTATCTGAACACATTTGACTGCTACATATTTACATGTAAAGAACAGAAATTCTGCACAAGAACTCAAAGTTTTCTATAATATTCTATGGCTCATAAATATATTTTGACAATTTCCATGTTGATAACATTTAGCATTCATGTTGTGTAGTATTTATTGGTGATAGAAAATTCAAATGTATTTCCCCTTTAGCTTTTCTTTTTCCACAATAACTACATTTTAGCAATGGTTTGATGAAACTAAATACGCTCTTCTTGTTATTAATCCCTATCTTTCCTTACAAATTATCTCAGTTATATTTCAATTTCTTTGTAAGTTAACATCAGCTGTCCATATTCATCTTTAACATGAACAGGATATATAGGCATACAACAAAGAAAAACAGATTCCTTAATACTACTACACAACTGCTTAAAAACACATTTACATGTCAACGATATTAATGTTCCTTCATAAAAAGAGAAAATTTTATTTCATCTATTGGGAGGATGTCCTATGATTTGTTGGAAACTTCTAGATTCAGTTTTACATCTGTTTTTCTATGTATAGAGAATGTACGCTACTGTATAGTCCTTTTCCCCTGTTTAAAAAGCTTCATAGCTGATTCATGAATAGCTGATTCATGAAAGAAGTAGCCATTTCTCTCAAGGAGGCTCTTGAGGAACTACTATTATGAAGACATTCCTCACTTCTTTTCCATGGAAAAAAAAATGTTTATGCTTGATTATGCAAGTTTAGTTTTGGAAAGTACCAGAACAAGTAAACCCTGATAAATATAAAAAAAAAAAAAAGAGAAGAACTATCCATTACTGAAGGGTAGATTTTATACCTTGGTATCAGTATCCTGATCTTAAGTTCCAGAATCTGCACTTGGAGTTGTGCTGTCTCCATCAAAAGTGTCAAACAGCATTATAACGTTTCCCCCAATTTGCTTTTCGGGAGCAATTTGGAAGGCAGTTTTGTTAAGATATCCATTAGATAAGATATCCAACACTAAAATATCCTAAACTCGCATACAGACACCCCCTCAAACACACACACACACATACACATAAACACACACACACACACACACACACACACACAGATTTTACAAAAGTCTTTTCTGTAAGCAAGTAGTCGTAACATTGGAAAATCCTGCTGCTTGTTCACTGATTATTCTTAAATGATTTGTCACCACTCTGCCACTCAAAGGAGATGTTATTTACTTCTCCAGAGAAGCTAACTATGTTCAAAAGCAGCTAGGTGACGATGGTGGTGTGATATAAATTCCGATAAAAAAATGCATCATCCATCCATCCATCTATCTATCCATTCTGAGAAACTTCCACTGACAAATTCTTGCTATTTTCCAGCAGTCATGGGGTTCCCATCAATAAATAGAAGGTCAGTGCAACAATGAGGAGCAAGCAGAATGGAGAAGAGAAGGTCTGATAGGCAGCTGATGGCATGAAAATATCTTCATACTTGTAAATACTGACAACACGCTCTGATACAGGTGGTGAGTCTATGTCATGACGAGTTATAGAACCTTTAGTAGGTAAGGGCAGAAAAAATATTGTCAGATGCCTTTTTCCATGACTTTATCAAAGAAATAGCTAGAGAGCCATGTAACTCAAAACGACCTGAGCATGCAGTATCACACTGGCAGTGAGTACAGTCATTTCACTACTTTCTGAAATTAAACTTCAGAACAAACTAAATGAAATTTAAGTAATTAATAAACATCCTTCAAAGGAATTCCGAACTTCTAGTTGTGAATTGGTCTTAACCAAATTTAGCTTTGGAGAAGAGGATAATAATTACATAGCCATGAGGATAATAATTACATAGCCATGGAAACATGACTTGTAGGACTCCGATATTCATCTCTTCTTCCTTTTAATCTACTTTTTAAGCCTCATGCTGCCAACAATTTTATTGTAAGTCTAGTAAGAATAATGCACTGAAGGGCATCTATCATTTTGGCACCTCAGTTCTGACAGTAGCACAGACATCAACTTACCCTGAATTGCTGGACCCCAGGCAAACAAATAGTACCAACTCAAGTGCAGATCTACAATAGTTTCCTCTCGGGGAACATATACAGGACGCTTGAATCGACATGTTACACGATTGTTTTCAAAGACCCCTTCTTCATCTCTAGCAGGATTTCTCTGGATTTCTTTAGCCCATTGACCAACGTTATAAAAGTGCTGTATTCGGACTCTTCCATTATCATCATGAACACAAGCCATGACATCATCTCCTCCCTACAAGGTAAAAAAATACTTGGTAGAAATAAAACAAAAGTACCACAAAGCATTTCCTCATTCACTTGTATAATTTTCATTAGTAAGAGCTAATCAAGATAAGGGGCTCTCATTCCCATTTTCTAAGTTACACGTACACAAAAATTTTTTCCAGCAGTATTTCTTCAGTCAGACTGCACTGCACCAAGTGCATACTAATATTGACTTATTCTTTCTATCTCTGTACTCTTTTTGATCTTCCTAAGAGTCAATTTACCTAATGTGCATAGCATATGTGTACGAGATTATATCACCCTGGCATCACACAGTGAACTGATCAGTAGAAGGCTGTTTTCTTTCATAATGTGTGAAGTGCTGGTATCGTGCTTCAAAAAAAAAACTGGCAGTCTTGAGTCCTTCATATGTGCAAAATCCACTACATTGAAATCAGCAACAAAAAAGCAGTAGAATTTAGTAAAATTGAGGAAATTAATCTACTTAATCTAGATAAACATCAGCATAAAGGACAGTCTGTCTTTTCTAACCTCTTCTTATATTCATTTAAGCAAGTATCATTTCATTTAAGAGAAAATAAAAAAATATTCAACAAATGGTAATGGAATTCAGAACACTATAAAATACAAGAAAAGAGTAATCAATATGTACTTCTCCATATAGTGTAAACAGTCATCAAGCATTACAAAGGAAAAAAGAAACAGTGGATAAGAGAAGGAACTATGAGACAATTATTTGTAAAGATCATTCATAGAAATATTATAACTAGAATGGTTATTTAAGATAACTGTCAAAGTGGTAGAACACTATATCCCTCAGGAATTACCATTAGTTTTAGCAGTACTATCCTATGGAGGCCTTAATATCAAGAACCATTAAAACATTGTGTAAGTTTAGTGAATGGCATTTTAAGGAATTCTGCTTTCACAGGTACCCGTGCTGTATTAAAAGTAAGTCCTACTTCTCAAATACTAATCTTTCTGAAATGCCACACTGATGATACTTGCTAACGATGACGATACTTGCTAACGTGATCATCTCTCAATTCTTTGTTATGGGGAAAGAGCAACGAAGAGTGCAGTTCAGCTCTCTTGGACTATTGCTTTATGTAGATTTAGAAAAGATATGTGGGAAGTGAAGGGAAAAGGGGGACAACAACTCATGCTTGAACAGTTTCTGCAGTTCGGTAGTGCTGCAGGCAACCTTTTCAGCTTCTGTCTTGAGCTCATCACTGATGTCCATGAGTTATTCTCCAAGTTTAATTTTTATATGTCTGAGCACAGAACCCTCATTCTTAAGTACAGAGGCAAAAAGGCCACTTTCACATTCGAAAGGAAAGAAGAAAGCAATCTGAACCTCAATTTATAGAATGAGGTTACAAAATCCTAACTAGGCACAAAGCCTAGAAGTGGAACAAGCATAATGCTATCTATCTGAAACAAAGAAATGGGTCACACGACACTAAAAAAGAAAAAAATCTACTGAGGACCCAAATACCATTTTTCCCCTGAACTTCTCTAGCTATCCAGGCCACATCATCTTGATTAGGGCCTCCAAGGTACACCACACTTCTCATAGCTAAGTTGCTTTTACCTGGAGTCATTTTACCAGTACATTCTATGTATCCCAGGATACCAAAACACCCTAGAAGTTATGAAAAGAGGTGAAATCAGAGGTGGAACAAGAAATGAAGACAAATGCAAGTTGTTTTAGTCCAGCTGACTGATATGCATTAGATTTCACACATGGCAAATTTGGAAGCAAAACCATTTACTTTCAGATAGCTCTTTGTGACATGTGGCTTGCAATATACCTTATTCTTTTCATTGGAAGCATAGACAGCATGCTGCTTGATATGCTTGGGCTGAAAGGCAATGTGTATTTTAAGTGGCTCATCAGGCACAACTGGTGGGCCCCATGGACTATCAGCATATACCTGCTTTCCAGCCATGAAGTACATGAACTCTGACTGCTGGGAGAGTCACCCAGAGGCCCATGGGCTGCGGTGGACAAACTTCTTGGCTGGGAATTGTGCTTGTGCTGCCTGGCCAGCAAAACGCACAGTTCTGACTGAGGGCTGCCTTGCTAGCAAGTATGCCTTTCATGTCCGTGGTAGGCCAAATAGTGTAGCTGTACTCCTAAGTGAAAAAGGGAAAGGGAAAGGGGGGAACGTAGAGGACATGATGGGCGTGGGACTGCACTGGCAGGTCAGGGCACACAGTGTGAAGGGAAGGGTCAAGTCATGGGAGCCGACAGGTGGGGTTACAAGGGAGCACAGGGAAGGGACACTATGTTATACTGCACAGCATGGGTGAGAGGTTTTGTGATACAGAGCTTGACAAAGACACGCTGATAAATGCTAATGGTACTGATAAGTGTTAATCTCAATAAAAGTCTATCTAAGCATTGACATTCAAAATCTTTGCTTTAAAGTGTTGATCTGCCTAATCAACTGCTGGTATATTGGAGTTACAACTTGCTAACGTGGTATCTGATAGCTTGAGGCCAAATATTCAAAGGTGCTGAGCTGCTTTGAGGATCTTGTCAGGTATTTGCATTTTTATGAATCTAAATTTCTGCCAAAATTTGGCTGTAAAACCGTACCTTATAACATTAAACATGAACTGTTCTTTAAGACACGAAAAATTGCTATGTTTATTTTTAACAGTCTCATATTAAGACGTATGTACTTATGACTGAAGAGCACCTACCCTCACATTCTCTTTCAGTTTCTCATTCTTGGTCTGATAAAAAGGCATGCAAGTCTTCCCATTGACTTTTGTGTGTCCTAGACTGGGACTTCTAAATACTCTTATATTTTTCAGACTACTGTTTACAGCTAAATAAGAAATAGTCCTATCCTCTGACTCAGGATCTTAGGATTTATAACACAAACACAATTGAAACACAATGAAAAGTAAAGCTTTTGAAAGAAAAAAAAAGGGAATGAGTAGAGAACTGAAACCAGTAAAATCCACGAGAGATGGAAGAAGAAATCTTAATAAGATTGCTAAATATTACAACTGTGTCTTAGTTATTACAACTGTGTCTTAGTTCAGCTTTGAATGTTTGACTGTTATTAGCTTTTTGCTTTTTCCATTAAAAAAAGCCCTCAGAGATAAAAATAAATCACGTGGTAAGCATCCTGTAGCATTTTATGCCAGTGTTACTTGGACAAAATATGCATCGGAAACTAGGCAGTATATAGTTTTATTCTTAGGTAAATCAGCTAATTTTCAATAATATAAATAAGGATTTTACTGTTAAAGTCTAGAGATTTTTTTTTCCTTTCATCCCTATGTGTTCTTCCAGAAAAGGTGCAAGTGTGTGACAAAAATGCCTACTGCTAATTTAAATATATGTGCTCTACAAAGCCAAGAAGGGAAGGGATATGGTACAAAGGATGAGATGGTTTTCTGGGAGCCTGGCTGCTGCTTCCAGGCAGGCTAGTGAACTGTAGCTTGTTTTCAACAGGTCAGCTTTTCCTTGTACGTTCTCTTTCTGACAGATAACTATAAACCCTGTCTATTCAAATATGTGAAAGTGTGCACTTTGTCAACATGAAGAACCATAAGAGTTGTTAGTCTTACCATTTTCTTGTCTGAAGAAAATCCCACTGCCACCCAGCCATCAGTATCGGCACTCAACTCAAATTCAACATCAGCTCCTATTCTACGGTAACTTAGAAAATAGTCACAAGTCTCTGCATTACATCCAGGTTTACCATACCTAAATGAAATTGGAAATATATGTAACTTTTCCTTTTAATGGCCTGCTTTGGAGCTTAATAATTATGTTTTTGCAAGAAAAACTTGGATTTGGTACAATGCATTATACCAAATTTTGGTATAATTGGTGTAAAACATATTATATTATGCTATACAAAAAGTACCATTAATTACAGTGTTTACAGTAATTTTTCTGTTACAGTAAGGATATATAAAATTTGATCACTATGTTAAGCAGCTACAGACTGTTACAGCAGTTACAGTTTTAGTCTACTGACCTTCCTAGGCCTAGTTTTGCAAGGGCTTCAAAAAATGCAAGGAACGTTAAATAATCTAGTCCATAAGCACAAATTACTAACATGTTTTAAACTGAATGGGGAATACTCAGTAATATTTCTAATGCAAACAGAAAGATACCCACATTTTTGTTTCAGACTGACCTGAAGCATCCCTTGGTTTTTCCACAGTCATCTACTCTAATTTTTGCAAATGGATCCACAGGAGGAGCAGTAGGGAAAGGGTAACCTGCATAATCAGAATAAACTGTTATCAAATAGAATACAGAGAGTAAAATACAATACTGAAGAGAAACTACTCCAATAGTATTTCCTTTATCTGCTCATACTGAGTTTTTCAGAGGAGGGACTGCTTTGTCGCATAAACAGTTCCTTGCTCAGAGAGTCCTGGATCTTAGCTAGGACATCCAGCTACCAAAGTAACGTAGACAAATGAGAATAAAGATAGGCTCAGGTTTTCTACATCCATTAAGAGGGTAGAGCGCATGTCAGAGCATGGCTTTGCAGTGCTGCAGGCAAGAAGTCTTCCACCAGCAACGTTAGTTAAGGCAGCATGAATACAGAGGGGGGAAGTCAACTAGCAGCTGGGGCCCTCCACTCAGCTGTCTCTTAGTGCATGCCTAGTCCCCTCAGAAAATCTGTAAGGGAACTGAAGCTGAACCCTTAGCCACAAATGAAGGTATTAAGCATAAATGCAGGGCACCAGATTCAAAGCTGTAGGGATAGATACTGAAAGGACCTTAAAATGACTTCTTCGTTAAGAAATAAGTGTGCATTGAATTGGACAGTAAAAGACTGGATTGGAAGATATCAAAACCAAGTATTGCCTGTAATGGTGGCCCACAATCACTTGCAAAGTGAGACACACAAAAGCCAGCTAATGAAGGAGTTAGGACTCCAACCATTCATTTATCTACTGCACACTAAGAAGACAGCATGGCCATTCGCTAACACACCTTGACTTTCTTGACTTTTAGAGGCTTTTTTCTGTTGCATGAAGGTAGGTATTTTAACAGAATGTTCTTTTCTTTAGCCAACTGAAAAACAAAGCGCTAGCTGTGGCACTAGAAAGCCCCTCTGGAAGTGCTTCATTGAATGGGAAACAAAAACTGGAGTTGCATAGTTACAGCATCTCCAAACAAACAGGAATGGTTATGCCCCCAAACTTTAGGCATCTGACCTTGGGAGCCCTGTTTAGCTGTGCTAGGCTTCTGACCTTGTCAATGGAGAGAGAAGAAGTGCTGTTAACCACAAGCTAACGCATGTATTAACTATATCAGGAGCCTCAGGAAAATCAGCCAGTCAGCTTCCCAGCAGCAGCATGAAAAGACCGGCTGCAGTGAATCCTACGTCCTCGCTGCTTACCTTCCATGCATTCAACTGTATCAAGCAACTGTTTTCCAGTGCAGCCGAGCTACACACGCAAACCAGAGTTTTAACATTCTGCCGTTCGCAACGTTAAAAATAATAAATAAATACACAGATAAGGTGTAAGTGCTATTATTTCTTATCATTTATGACCTTACGTGGCGTTAAAAAAAAAAAAAAATCCCTAAAGCCAAGAATCCTGCAGATGAGCGGCCCACGCCATCTCCTTCAGCACTGCGCCAAGGGGCCCGCGCCGCCCCGCTCCCCCCGCTTCCCCCGCCGCCCCGGCCCCGGCCCCGGCCCCGGCCCCGGCGGACAAGGCTGGAAGATGGCGGCCGGGCGCTGGCCTTCGTGCTGAACCCCGCCGCCGCCGCCGCCGCCGCCGCCCGCGGGGCCCGGGCTGCCCGGGGAGCCCGCGGTGCCCCCCGCCGCGGCCCTCACCCTCCTCGGACAGGTAGCGCAGGTCGTAAAACTCGCTGGCGAAGGTGCCGTACGAGGAGTCGTGGTGAGGCCGCGCCGCCTCGTCGCCGTCGCCCGCCTCCCGCCGCCCGCCGCTCTCGTCGGCCGGGCTGGCGGCCGAGCCGGCCAGCACCACCACCAGCACCAGCACCAGCATCAGCAGCCGCCGCCGCCGCCGCCGCCGCCGCCAAGAGCCGCGGCTCGGCACCGCCATGGCGGCCGCGGCAACCGGCAACGGCGCCCGCGCGCGCCTCGCCCACGGCCGCCGCCGCCGCCGCCCCCGGGGCTCCGCGCCCGCCCCCCGCCCCGGCCCGCCCGGGGCAGCGCCCGGCCGGGGCGGCCGCGGGGCCTGGAGGGCGGCGGGGAGCGCGGGGGGGGCGAGGCCGGGCCTCGGCGGCCGCGGGGCCGCGCACAGGCCGGGGGCGGGGCTGGGGGGGCGTGGGGAGGTGGGGGGTGTGCGAGGGGGTGTGCGAGGTGTGGGTGTGCCAGGGGTTGTTTGGGGTTGTGGGTGTGCGAGGAGGTGTGAGGGGCTGGGGGGGTTGTGTGAGGTGTGGGTGTGAGAGGGGTGTGAGGGGCTAGGGGTTGTGTGAGGTGTGGGTGTGAGAGGGGTGTGAGGGGCTGGGGGGGTTGTGTGAGGTGTGGGTGTACGAGGTGTGTCGGGCTGTGGGGGTTGTGTGAGGTGTGGGTGTGCGAGGGGTGTGAGGGGCTGGGGGGGTTGTGTGAGGTGTGGGTGTGAGAGGGGTGTGAGGGGCTGTGTGGGGCTGTGTGAGGTGTGGGTGTGCAAGGGGTGTGAGGGGCTGTGGGGGTTGTGTGAGGTGTGGGTGTGAGAGGGGTGTGAGGGGCTGTGTGGGGCTGTGTGAGGTGTGGGTGTGAGAGGGGTGTGAGGGGCTGTGTGGGGCTGTGTGAGGTGTGGGTGTGAGAGGGGTGTGAGGGGCTGTGTGGGGCTGTGTGAGATGTGGGTGTGAGAGGTGTGTGAGGGGCTGTGGGGGTTGTGTGAGGTGTGGGTGTGAGAGGGGTGTGAGGGGCTGTGGGGGTTGTGTGAGGTGTGGGTGTGAGAGGGGTGTGAGGGGCTGTGTGGGGCTGTATGAGATGTGGGTGTGAGAGGGGTGTGAGGGGCTGTGGGGGTTGTGTGAGGTGTGGGTGTGAGAGGGGTGTGAGGGGCTGTGGGGGTTGTGTGAGGTGTGGGTGTGTGAGGAGGTGTGAGGGGCTGTGGGGGTTGTGTGAGGTGTGGGTGTGTGAGGAGGTGTGAGGGGCTGTGGGGGTTGTGTGAGATGTGGGTGTGCGAGGGGGTGTGAGGGGCTGTGTGAGGAAATGCGAGGGGCTGTGGGGGGTATGTGAGGTGTGGGTGTGCGAGGGGCTATGGGGGTTGTATGAGGTGTGGGTGTGCAAGGGGATGTGAGGGGCTGTGGAGGGAGTGTGAGAGCTGGGAGGCTGTGTGAGATGTGGGTGTGTGACGGGTTGTGGGGGGTTGTGAGGTGTGGGTGTGTGAGGTGTAGATGTGCGAGGAGGTGTGGGGTTGGGGGGTTGTGTGAGGTGTGGTTGTGCAAGAGTGTGTGAGGGGCTGTGGAGGGCTTGTGTGAGGTGTGGGTGTGAGAGGAGTGTGAGGGGCTGTGTGGGGTTGTGTGAGGTGTGGGTGTGCGAGGGGGTGTGAGGGGCTGTGTGGGGTTGTGTGAGGTGTAGGTGTGCAAGCGGGGGTGCAAGGGGCTGTGGGGGGGGTTGTGTGAGGTGTGGGTGTGTGAGGGGGTTGTGTGAGTGTGCAAAGGAGGTGTGTGCGGGTGTGGTGTGCACGTGGGTGCAACAGGCCTGGGGAATGGTGCGTTGGCGGGAGGCCCGGGCAGGCGTGAGGGGCGCGGGTGTGCGAGGGACGCGTGTTGGGGGGCCGGTTGCGTGGGGTGTGGGCCTGCAAGGAAGATGCAGGAGGTTGTGTGGGGGTGAAGCAGGTGTGTAGGGGAGGTGTGTGCACACGTGAGGCGCACGTGTGTCCCCACGCAAGCGCCGAGCCCGGCGAACCCTCCACGCGCAGCGCTGTCCCCCCAGCCCAAGGAGCTCTGCGCGGGTCCCCAGGGTGACATCTTCATTAGCTTTTCTCCAGCCCTAACCCAAAAAAACCGAGCCGCACGTGACAGCCCGCCCTGCCGGAGCGCCCTGCGGCTGCCGCAGCGCTGTTGGGCAGCCTTGTCCCGCCGGCCCGCGCACCGCTCGGCACCAAAACACCCCCAGCCTCTGGGGCGGCCCTGCTTCAGCCAAGCCTTGCAGCACATGCTTCGAGAGGACTTGATAAAGTCGCATGCGGTAATCGCTGGGTGAAACTTATCTTTCTCTTTAATGGCTTCTAAGATGGGACTGGAGGCACGGCACGACTTGCGTTCATTTCAGGTAAAACCAAACAGCTAGTAAGCGTTTGCTGTCCAATTGCATATTCTTGCTTTATGCACTGCAGTGTAATTGCAGCAATACATGTATGTTCAAACCGTGGCAGAACTGGTTTGGGGCGGGGGGGGGGAGCAAATCCTGGCTTGTGCCACCAAAGCCTTGCTCAGATTGTTATAATTTGACAGTGGACTACATAGCTAGAAGTTAAGGATACATCTGCACTATTTATTGCATCATTATTTATTGAGGCATCTGGGAGTTAATCACAAAGCAATGACCTTTCAGCCCTCCCTGTTTACCGAAGTGGCTTTTCGGTAGGGGTGGGAATGCCATCTTCCAGTTATAACTGCACTTTCTTTTTTTATATTGCTATGTGTGATTATGCTTCCTCCTCTAAAAGTGTCCGAAAGAAAACTCAGCAAAACATCAAGGAGGAAATCAGAAGAGCACACAACATGTGGCGGTATTCTGAAAATTAAAATAACTCGTAATTTAAATATTTTATTTTTTAGTATTGGTGATTTTCAATGGGACACAGTGCCTTCCCAAGATCTAGGCTGCATTAGGGATAAGTTCATGCTCTTTGAACAATTGCTCATGATATTGAAGTGTTCTCGGCTGCATCCAGTAGAGGACATTAACTCACATCACTGGACTTTAGTCTAGTGGAGTAGCATGCTATTCCTCACTCCAAGTAAAGAAACAGCCCGATAGGAGGGGAAAATAAAGGAGACTGTGCAAAAGCAATTTAGATCACATGCAAATTCAACATGTTCCACAGAAGCATTTATAAAAATGCTGTAGGAGAACACCACCAAACTCAAATACAAACTAATGAGTCTCTTCCCACCTCAGTGAGCTTGGCAAACTTAACCATGCCTGTGGAAAACAAACAATAAAAAAACAGTCTTGTAAATCAGACTAACAGGAAAATAATGCTGCAGCTTATTCTTTCTGGCAATAATCGATGCTGATGAAGGCCCCGTCTCCTTTTCAAGATAGCTGTCCGACTGTTGTAATGCCTGCGAAGAAGCATTTGCTCAGCAAGAGAACAGCTGTCAGCTGCACGCTGTTTTTTCCCTCCTTGGAAACAAGCTTTACAGCACTTTGATGCAAGCAACGTTTCATAGTAATAGTAAACACTTAGAATATTTATCATGTATTGCTTGTACTTACATGACACCTATCATTTTAATTCTGACAGCTCAGACGCCATCTGCGATTATAGTGGAGCTGTGCTGACTTTCTTAAGCTAAAGATATAGCAAAGAGATTAACCCTATTGTGTATGCCTACCTCCTATTAAATCCTTTAAAATAAAAATTAAAATAACTCCTGACATTTTTTTCCTAATATTCTTTGCTGAAATGTTTCCCGTTTGCCTGAAGGCTGCCCCTATTGCAAAAATGAGTTGCTTATAGGAAGCGACGTTATATTCAGACTGCCAGAGCACTAATGAGTGCCCTTAGTTTTCTCACAGAGAACAGGCATAGCAGTGTTTCCAGCAAACAGGAAGATCTACGCTACAACTAATGGTACTGCCCATGAGGCAGCTATAGGGAGGCAGTTCTATAGGGAAAATCCCTACAAGATCAAGGAATTAAGGCTGCCATGAAAAAGCCGTAGCACAAGGAGACCAAACTGCAGTTGCATGAGCAGCCTTAGTCCTAGAACTCCCAAGCTTTCCGAATGTCTTATTTTGCAGCTTGTACCTCCTGGTAACACCTTTCTTAGACAGAAAATACACATACAGCCTTGTAGGAACTGTGTATTGGAAGGCATCAATTACTCTAACAGTGGGAGTCCTCTTACTTTTGGTGAGTCAGACATCTAGTCATTTCCACCGCTTCTTGGGCCATCGCTGTTCTGCCTCAAGGGAACTCCAGCAGTCCGATTCCCTACGCTGTTAGAGCATTTCCTTCTCCTGGGCAGCTCTCTGGTGCTAGCTCTCTGCCTGTCAGTTGCTTCCAGAACTGGCGACTGGAACTGTCCCCTGTCACCCCCTGAGGCTTGTCCTGCCTCTTCTCCTGGGTCTCAAAAATACACCTTTCCCCCTGGAGGCACATTGGTGGTATTTTTGGTGGTATTTTTGGACTAGGAATTAAAGCTTTGGGAGTGAGATATAGTTTACATCAACAGACTCTCAGAAAAAGTCTTGGCACAGAGTTTCCAATTGCATTGTGCAGGAGTGGGTGTAACTGATATTGGAGAGAGAAGGGGAATAAAAACCCACTGGTCACATAAGAGGAAGACTTGACTGAGGAAAGGCGAGCGATGTAAGGCTGTTATGCACACACACAAACTTGTGCCTACGCTTAGTGGCTTGCCTGTGGCTTTGGGAGAGCATAAGAGAAGCTGAAGCGCTGTGCATCAGCTTGGAGTTTCTCATACTGCAGTTGGAGGTGCGTGAGGCAGAAAGTAACAGAGGAGGTAAACAAAGAAGAGATCTGAAGTCGTTCTTGACTTTTCACTCCCAGTAAAGCTGCACCTTGTAAGCTAAAGTTACAAGATGATATAGACCATTAAATTAGAGAAACTCCTAATGCAGTGGTCCTTTGCATTCACTCTTGGGACCACCTTTGCCAAACAAGTTTCCCCTCTATTTCTGTGGGTCATTAAACCAGCTCTTGCCTGCACCAGAAGTCTATCTATTGCTTTACCACCTCTGTACATAATCTAGCAGATTTTCTCCATTTGATAGCCCTCATAAAAGGCTCAGCTTCCTTACTCAGCTCTTGATAGCTTACTGCTATTCCCCCAAATACCAATTCGTCCCAAAAAGTAGAAGCTGGTTGAGTTGTTACTCCCCTGCTCAGTGTATACACACCTGGTTAAAAACAGCTCCCTAAAGTTTAGTGCTCCCAGTTATTTCTATCAGAAATAACTGATATGCTGTCTCATAAGACAGCAGTTTTATTACAATAACTGTAATAATCTGAACCAGAATCCATAACTTGTATGCATTTTTTTAAACCTTTACCATAATCTTGTCCTGTTCATAGTTCAATACAGTGAATAACTTTACTATACTAGTAACTTAGCTTAGAGTGTAATTCTTCTATTAAGCAACAACACAGGTTTTAGAAATTAAGAAGTCACCACAATTTCTTTAAGAAAATAGTCACACATGTGGTGCTCTAGCTACCTACCTATGACTGTACAGAATCACTGCTGTGCTAGTTACTCAGAAAAAGGTATTGAAGAAAATATGCTAGGAATTTCTTGCCATCAGAGCTTTTTCAAGATGTTGCATAAAACTGATTGACAGAGGAAGAAATGTCAAACACCAATTCGTTAAGAATATCTTCTGTCAGAAAAATAAAAACCAAGTGTTAAGTCTTAGAAGAACAGGGGCACCATGGAAGAAAAAGGTGTGTGGTATTTCTGAAAGCTGTTAAACAAATAGATGAGTGAGCTTTTTGGAGGCTTGTCACTGCTTTGCATCTTTTGGAGAAAGGAAAGAAAATGTGAACTCTGAATAAGTTATTAATAATTCAAATAAAAACTGCAGCAGATCATTAGATTGTCTTCTGTCAAAAGTGGTAAATCTTTGCTTTCCTGCCTACACTGACTTAGGTGTCTGGTCTTGCTCCAAGAGCATACCTCTGCAGCCAATACTGCTCACAACAGCACTCTTTCTGTAAAATTAATCTAGTGTAGAAAAAAAAGCGATGTTTTTAAGTTTTCTTTCAGAAGCATAACATACGCTAATCTGAAGACTAATCCAGCAGTCTTAGACACTAAATCAGCCTAGGTTTTGCTTCAGTAAGCGCGCTGTAACCTTCCCAAGATATATTAAAACCGTGCAGTTTTTCTGTGTTAGTTTACATCAGGCAGCCTATTTCTTTTCTCCAAAAACTGCATTTTTACCTCCCTGGCATTCTCAGCCAGCCCAGCATGAATGAAATGCTGGGAGGTAAATTTACCCTGAAAGCCAGATCTGCCAGATGGTGGCACAATGTGCACCAGGAGGTTTTGGAGCAAAACTTTTCACATTTTTAAAAAGCCCCTGTTACAAAGAGGCTATTTATAGTGTTATTCTAATAAGGAGCCAAAACAGAGCAGCCTTTTATTAGAACTTGCAATAGAGGGCATTACTCTGAGGCCTCCCCATGCATAAATACCATTTACTTATTGTGCAAAATTGGCCTGGAGAGCTGCAAATTCAGCTTGTATTAGCAAAAGAGCTCATTTAGGTAGGAATGTTTTAAAGAGTTTAAGTAGTACTGGCAGAATTCAATTAATTCCATGTGAGACAATGTCATTTCATCCTAATTAGTTAGGAACTCAGAAATAAGAATAATAATAAAAAAAACCCCATTCTCTCATGAGAACCATCCAAAGAGTTACAATAAGAGTTCTCTAACTTCTACATGATGGAGGCTGCCTTCCCCCAGCCCCAACAGCTCTGAGTCTAAATTAAAAATAAAAAATAAACAACAGTACACTTATCTTTAAGGAAAGTAAGTTTTTCGCTCTAGCTTGCTTCTCTGCAGTAAAGTCGTTTTTTGCACATCCTAACTGATGCGGTTCCTGCCAAGGAAACCAGGGACAAAAGCCACAGGAAGGGACGCTTTGCTGTAAACAACCTCGGGAAGAATTCCTCGGGCTGGCGAGTTTCCTTCTTCCTGCATCAATGTTGGCCCCCAGCAGAAAGGAGCCGTCGCAGCCCGAGCGCGGCGGTCCCCTCCTGCTTCCCGCTGCCTTCCTCAGCGCCTGGGAGCTGCGTGGCCCAGAGCTCCCAAAGCCCTGCTGAGCTCCACGCGTATGTATGACCAGCTCCTTGCCTGTACATTTTTAAAATTCACTTCCAAACAGGCCGAGACGTGCTCCTTCGCATCTACAAATGAGATATTGCATTTTATTAGTGTTACAGGCATAGCTTTGAGGGGCAGGGGAGGAGAAGAGGGGAAGAGGAAAAAAAAGAGGAAAAGATGTATGTTCCCCGGGACACAGCCCCTGCACACATAGGTGGCACTGCATATGAAGGGACAGGCAGCTGGGGAACATTTTGGACGACCCTAGCGGTCATCACCTCCCTCTCTCGAAACGTCTTATTTCAGGAAAAAGCCACATAGAGATCTTAGAGAGCCACTAGAGATCTTCCCAATCGTGGGGGCATAGCTAGCAGTTTACAGCCGTGCTAGTCAAATAACAGGAACCAGCTGGGCTTTCGGCAATAGCACTGGTTAGCCACAGAGAGGCACTCGGTGACCGAAATACCACCAGGTGGCCCGAGAGGCTCCTGCTGAGAGCTCCAGCAAGCCCCGAAATTGGACTATTCTCCAGGAGCCAGCAGGAAAGGGAACCGAGGGGACACGACCCAGGAAGGCTAGTGGCCCACAGCAAGCTTGGAGCCTAAAGATTAAATCTGAGAGCTATTCTATGCGACTTAAGGAACGAAAGAGTCATCCCTACGTATTCTTGCTTCCCTCCGTCGTATTCACTCACTGAGCATGTATTAACTCACTCGTGAAAGCTATCAGCAAATAGGGGAACAGATTTAGCAAGACATACAGATAAATCAAGATAGACATTCATAGGACTGAAACTAACACTCAAACTTCTCTATATTTACGCAGTAACAAGGTAAAAGATTCTCAAGTAGCAGGGTGATTTACACAACACTGAAGGGAAATTATAGTCCAAGTTTTTGCCTTTGCCCCAAGCTTCTCTCTTTACATGTCATTATCTAAAGATACTTCTGTATTCATTGTCTATATTCATTTGGAAGTCAGAGAGAGTCAGGTGCATAAGTACATTTACCGACTTAAAAGTCATCTGCTCTTTCGTTAGTATTTAAAATAAGTAAAAGTCAGTTATACTGCAGGCTTTTGGTACCAGAAAGAAATGTACTCATAGAGAACAGCTAAGCCTCCAAAAAGCCTCATTGCAGGTTTTGTTAACATCCGTGATGTGCAAGTCTGAACCTTCGATGCAGGAGCGAACTAAACATTCAACAGTTTACTCTGGCACGAGAAAGATCCCATAGCTCCATTAATGGCATAATAATGGCAAGAAACCTTGTAAATCTTGATATACTGTTATGAAATGTTTGTAAACTAGATTTTAAAAAAGATATTTTAAATATTTCAATTTACTCAAATTGGCGTTACTATTTACATTAGCTAAATCAGGGTTGTACTTCTCACGATGCCAGTGAAGCTAGAGTTTGACATAGCTTCGCCAGAGATGGAGTGGTATAAAACACAGTATTATTGAATAGAATAAAACACGGTGTAATGGCCAAGATTTAGAAACACATATACCAATTAGCGTGCGGATAAGATCATCATACCTGAGGGCTGATAGAGGAAAAGTTGCCTCCTTGAAAAAGGATCTCTCATAACAGTTACTTATCTTGTTTCTACTAACCAAAAATATTACTGGTTTGATAAATGGCTGAGATTTTCTTATTAAAATCTTTGTGATACCAGCAACAAATAGCATAAATCTAATGTCTTTCTGTTTCTACTATGCAGCCACTGAATATATCCTAAGGTTACTTCAATGTTTTTCATTCAGATGCTTACAATGATAAACCTAATTAAAAAACAGGTATTTAACTGGCTTATCTTTATTTGACTGTCGACATGTGCACAGAGCAAAGGTTTCAGGCAGCTAAGGTATATGCTATGCCATAATCTTTTCTCTTACACTTCAAATAAATAACAGCAGATTATGAATTCTGAAGCCATTTCAGTATGTTTTTAACTTGATCCTCTTGAGTTTTGTTCTGGTGCTGTTGCTATGCCAATTTGAGATAGAAAAACGTTCTTTACAGCGTTTACTAGAAACGGTATTCATCAATAGGGAAAAAGGACAACAGGGAAAAAATCCAGACATCAATCTGGCACTCGGGAAAAAAATCTAAACTACAGTTCTGATATCCATTTTTCATTACACATGCACAGAGCCCTCTCCCTCCTATTTTAAAATATTAACCTATGCCAATGCCCTCAAAATAGTGCTGGGGATAGCAAGAAAGCACTAATATGAGACTATCTTGCCACTAATTTTGGGTAATAGCAGTGTTTCTGTGCTGGCACCCAGCAACCCCACCACACTCGGAAAATGCTGGGGCAAGGTCTGTTTTCCCCCCAGCACAGCAGAAATGCACAAACCCTGACTTCAAACACTGAAAAAGGCAGTTTAGCTGGTATTTGCTGCATGACAGATATTTCAATCTGCCATCTCAGTTTTGTTCTGGACATCCCTAAGAGCTTGCTCATACTACATTAAGTGTTAGGCAGGGAGTGGATGCTTTTATGTTCCCAGCTCCAGTCAGTCCCTCACCGATGGGGTTAAAGTTGTATGGCAATATTGCTTGCCAAGAAGCACAACTCTTTCCATCCACATTAAATAACACTTCTCATGAAGTGTCTCAATGTTTAGTTGAAGTATTTTTAGAAGGATTTATATTTGCTAAAACAACATAAAGCAAAAAACCTCAAGTTTCTCAGAAAGAAAAATATCTATATTGATGATATTTTCAAAGGGAAAATCAAAACAAAGGGTTTCAGTTTTCTTATTTTGTTTAGGGAATTGGTGCTTTCTTTTGATTCCAGCATTTCACTCAAACACAAACATAAAATTATTTTCACTATATCCATATTTATTTTGTCTGCTATCATCAATAGCTTAGCATCATTAGAAAATTGAATTTTGATGCTTTGTGTAGTTTTTTACTTTTCATTCCACATCTGAAGAAAGTTTTCAAAACATCCTTTTTTTTTCCCAGTAGAACAGAAATTCCTGTTTCTGACCAGCTCTTCTCTGAAAATCAGTACATGCTGAAGTTAAGGTTGCCTGTAGCTGCCCCAGCCCCTGCACCCGCTCCATGTACACATTGTGACTCAACTTTCAGTGACACAAACACACATTAGTTCTCCCACAGAACCTGTCCCTTTTGTCAGCTTGCAAAGAATGAAACAGTCAAGCAATGCTTATTTTTATCTTCTCTTGTATTTGATCCCCACTTTTTGGGCAGCTGTCAAAGGCTTATTTATCCACTTTTTCAAACTCATGTGCACCCTTTCAGCCATTACCCTTTATTTATAAAATTGACCTTCAGAACTATGGCTCAAAGACACAGACTATTTGTAGAATCCTATTTTTACTTTAAGTTCCCAATTCTGTTAAATAATGGACCTAGTAACACTTCTCATAACTCAGCCAGGAGAATTGTGAACGCTTGAGATGTAGCATTGGTATTTCATCTACTGGGGAAGAAGAGTTCTTCCATGTCTCCCACAGCGCTGTGATTTTGGTGGAGACAATTATCCTGCTGCGGTTTGCAGAGGAGTACTATTATAGAGCTTGCAAATAAAACAGTCTGCAAGATAGTTGCCCATAAGCCTGACAGGCACCTGCATGGACAACAGGGACTGGGCTGACAATTGCAAAAAGCATCAGTATATATAAGCAGGATCAAATATATATATATATGCATATATATATATATACACACACACACACACACTTATGGTGTCCCCTTGATCCCTGTTTGAGCACTTGCCCCTCACACCTCTTCTCCTTTCTCTTCCTTGGTTGTCCCTTGTCATTAGGCATCTGTTCTCCTTACGCTTTTTTTATTCTAGCCTTTTCCCTTATGAGAAGGGTTTGACAGGCTGGCTAGTATCTGACCCCAACAGGAGGCTGACAGAGGATGTGAAGCAGGGGGCTGGCTATTCTCTGTAAACTCTCGTGACTTCCTCCTAACCCAGGTTTCCTCTCCAGGCCTTGCTGTTTCTCCCCTGCAAGGCTCCCCGCTCCTCTCCTGCTGCTAGATTACTCAGGCAGAAAATCCTCTTCTGGCCCTGACAAGCAGCAGCTCGCCCAGTTTTCTCTGACTGGGTGCACTGCTTGGCCAACAGAAACAGCCATGTGTGTAACCTTCCAGCATAAGAAACACGCCAGCAAAACCTCCACTGTGCAATACTTGCATATGTATTTGAATGCTTTCTCTACCACATTCAAAGCACTTTTGCTTCTCCACTTTCCAAGAGGAAAGCATTTGCTAAACATTTGGGATGCGTGCAGAAGGATGAGTCTTCAGCCTTGTGCGCTATTTAATAAGAGTTCCCATTTGCTCACGTCAACTCGTGTTTATGGATCAGTCCTGTAAACCTCCGCAATTCAGCATTGGATGTGCAGCTCAGTCACAGAAGACCATATCATTTGTTAGCACTGACCAAGTTCATTTCTTTCTCTGGCATGACAGGCAAGCAGTGCTGCTGGTTTGGTAACGAACGCAGGCACCTGGGGCCCGGCATCCTTCAGGGGAGCTGCTTATGTAGCATGACACTGTTGGATGCCTGCATTATGTTGCAGGTGAGCAAAAAGAAAAATTATGAATGCACTTGCATGTGGGTCCACAGGATATTTAAAGCAACTGCAATTGCTCACAGCTTTGCTTTTTTCACATAACTTTACTTTCTACTTTCTTTTATTAACATAGCAATCATGCAAGCAATCATGCAAGTCATAAAAAACTAGGGGACTTATTAAAAATTTCCAATTACTCACATTCACATCTCAATACTTTTTAATGAAATAATTTGCCCATCCTGCCTCCCTCTTTTTCCCCCACTTTACTACTGAGGTAGGTACCGTAGGAGTAGTGTCTTGAACTGAGGTTGTACTCTGTAAGCTATTGGTAATTACTGTAATATGAGGTCTCCAAATGAGATCAAGCCTTCACTGTTCTAGGCGGTACAACTACATGAATCTCATGAGTCCCTGCTGTAGGGCTCACAGCATAAAGAGACAGATCATAACGATCTTCAAAATATTACCCCCAGCTGCTTGTTCAAGGTTCAAACCTGCCAGTAGAATTTCCCTGGAGAACGACATTACCAAAATCTCTTGGTGAGCTGACTCCGTATGCTGACAGGAAAGAATAATATTTCGAATAACAGGACTGACAGAGTTCAAAGAGATAATAAGCATTTAAATTCAACATAAAAGACATTTTCCTCTGCAGAGTTTTAGGACAGAACATAGCCAGGCAGATAAACTATTTAAAGGTCCCTTTAACCAAGACTATTAACATACGGACTTCTCTTAATTAAAAGCATCCCCCTATTAAACCATATCGGAGAGTTAGTGATATGAAATGCAATTATTTTTCATTCGAAAAGTTGCTTTCAAAAGAGTAATAAAAACACTTTTCCTTGCAGAAAATTACTACATTATTACATGTTGTCTCTGAAAAAAATTAAGCTAATCTATTCAATTGTTCAAATTTTAACTTTAAATGAACTGTTGCACTAACTTTTCAACCAAAGATTTGGATAGCTGCCTTCTCAGCTTTGCAAGTGTTTAATTTTCAGACCATAAGCAATAACCAAAGGCAACCTGAAAGGAAAAAATTGTTCTTCTCAGAAATTAGCCAGCATGTGAAATAGTTTCTTTTTTTTTTTTTTTTTGAGCTCTTGGAAGCAAAGCAGGTAAAAAAAGAAGAGCCTATCCAACTGTTTCATAGTCAGCCAAGCCCTTAAGTGAGGCCTTAAGAGAAGATGGTGCTTCAGTACCAACGGCAGCACATGAACATGCCTCCCTGCTTTAGTGAGCCAGGACCTTAAAGCTTCATCTGTCCATGGGCTTCCCTTTTCCCTCCAAAACAGTTACCAACTCTTTAGCTCAAGTCATCTGGTCACCAAAAAATGCAACAGGGACTACATAGCAACCTTGCAGGCAATTGTGTTTCAGCACAGGACAGAGCCTCCTGCAGGGCAAGAGCCAGGCTGAAACCTGTCCACTTGTAGAGATAACCACCAAAAGATGATTCACCTGACAAAAATTAAGCTCTGCATGCAGTGTGTGTTTGTTCTTAATCCTCCTAAAATGAACATATCGACAGTCTTCAGAAAAATGAGCAGGACCAAGTAAGTTCTGAAAGAACAGCACCTTCACACAGCAACGTGGTATCTGAATGGCAATAAGCAGTCCCTAGCAGGAGAAGAGTTGCTGTTCACTTTATTTTCAGCCAGCTTTGCAGATCTTGGTGGTTACAGAGGAAGAATAGCATATGGGACACACTCGAAACCTCACCGCACCTCCCACACGGTGCTAAGTCTGCCAGCTAAGAAACTTAACCCCAGGAGGAAAAACTATCACCATCTGACATTTTTACCAGTGTGAAACAGTATTTCTCACAAACTTTGAAGAGGTTCAGTGGGACAGCTGTGGTGAAGTTGAGGATGCTGGAGTGACTAGATAAGAAGAGGTTATAGGTTCGTTTCTTTATCAAGCTCCTATTTCTTTACTGCTCTTGTACTTTTAGGTAACTTCTTTATGGTGAAGCAACCTTCCTTCCCAAGTTAATACTGACCAGACTGGCAGATCCACAAGAAGGAGGATATATCAGACACGTGGGCGCAGTGCAAGATCTCATATAGCCCTGTGCTAACTCAGCTGCATTGCTTTGGCCTGGGGACTTGGTTGGTCAGCTTTTGTGAAGAGTCCTTTCTCAGGCTGCAGAAAACATGAAAATAGCTTGGGAAGTGGCCCATGTTCTCTATGGTGCCTTGAGCAGCACAGTGTCAACATGCATCTTACGCTCTCTGATACCCAAAGCGAGCAGACACCCCATCACCTGAACCAAGCAGTGCAGAAGCAGCAGAATAACCAAACATCTGCTTGGCAAAGTGGAACAGACCCACACAACCACCTCTCAGTGTAGCCTGGTTTTTCTATTCTCTCCTCAGCATTGCTGCACTTTGCACAGCCAGCTTCAAATGAAAAGCCTTTCAAAGCTGCTGTCTTGCAGTAGTCACATAAACTTTGTCCTCCTGTAGCTGCCCTATCTATTTGGATGAATGAACCCCTATTGTCATCCCACATTGCATTCCAAGGGTGGCATCTGCCAGTTCTCTTTGAAGACTAAGGTTGCTCTCTGGAGCTCACTTTATACAGATCTGTAGTGCAACATATTTATATAAGTACAGAATAGCATCCACATTTTTAAAGAGAGGAAGCATCTGCATAAGCATGGCTAGCCATTCACTTAATGAAAGCTTAATATAATCTCAGGCATCATCTTTCTTTACTTTGCAGCTTAGCTCTCTAACTTAGCCCTTCAGAAACTTGATGAAATATGATAATTTTTACTAGGCTTTGCTTGCTCCCATTTCTTAAATGGTATTGTGCAGGCCATGAGATGAATAGAGTTGTGCCAACTTATGGCAGCTGGCATCTGGCCCACACACTCTTGTGAGACATAGCCAGACTAACTTGTTTACTAGGACTTGAGCATTGCCTTGCTCCTTTTTTTGCATTACAGATAACCTTTGTGCGATCATACATTTCTTGAGACATACAAAAGGCAGAATTTAATGCCCAAATGCCATCTAAATACCTCAGAAAAATCTTTAGTTGTTACTCGATACTAAGTCCATTTGAGGGTTGTTTGATGACTTCAGTTAATTAACTAGGGTTTTATTTGATGCTGGTTACTCTTAAATTCAATGAAAAAGATTTCCAGTATTGTCTTTTCAGATAAGAAGCATTACCTGCTTATTCTGATACAATCATCTTTTAGTAAGCAGCCAAGAAAGATTCATTACTGCCTCTTGAAGCTAAAGAAATGTCAAAGGTATTAAAACACTGACATTTTGTTGTAGTTGGATATGCGAGATCAGCCAGACAGCTGCCTGAAGGCAAGCTACAAGATTACTCATCCGATTTTTGTTGCTGTGATATGGTATTGTTGCATACAATTACTGTGACTCACTTGTTCTGTTGTCAAGCTATACAGAAATGGTTTTGCCCCATTTATCATGGTTATAATGAAGTCTGAAGGGCCAGCACTAGAAACCCAGATCTACTTGTGATGTTTGTTCAGATAATGAACTAAGAGCTTCCTGGAACCCATATTTCCTTTACCAATGTAAAGCGAAATGCTGCATGTGACTTGCTCAGCAGATGCTGAAAAAAAAAATAGTTTGAAATCCTTCAGATAGAGGATTTGGATAATTCAGCAGTATCTGAAAATCATAAGAAAAATTTTTATAAATGATTTTCTTTCCATTTTTCACAGTCCCTATTTCATTTTATTGCACTACTTGCCAAGAGTATTAAAGATAAGATTTAAAAACCTTGTTTGCTGACAAGAGGTCACCTGTCCGCATATTCAACATGTTTGCTCCTCTTGGGCACCTACTGTAATCTCCAACTACTATGCAGCTGTAGCTCTGTGCTTCTACTTTGTACTGGAGCATTGTAGACTTAGCATTGCCCATATTTTTGATTGCACCTGAATTAAGGCCATACAAATTCAGGCAGCAGTCATTCAGCACAGAGAGGCAGCTTTGGTTTCTTTTTGTTTGCCAAGAAAGCCTGTGGGTTCCCTTGCACTTCACCAGTTCTCCAGGCTGTCTGAAACTGTCACAGGTCAGTTAGACAACGACTTCAGGAGCGCATTTCTTCTTGTTCTTTGAATGTATATTTTAGAGACACTGAATACACTTCTGGGCACTTGCTGAAAGCAAACAGGAGAAAGTTTTTTCAGGCGGGTTGAAAAGAACAGTTTTACTTGTTTCCATTGCCTTGTTGGAGAAGGTACAAGAGACATGATCTAGGAAGACAACAGTGAGACTCTAGATGGTGCCGTTACTTCTCCCTTAGCCTATGATTTGGTAAGGTAAACCATGCAATCCAAAAGCAGAGGCCTGAGAAACATTAGAAACTTCCTTCCTTGAATTCTCACTTTTGAATTAGAACAGATTTTAGGAACAAAAATCCCACCGGCAGTCACTGTGTCTCCAAAGAGTATGGGAATGCTGCTCAAACCACAGCAAGACCTTGTCACCTTCTCTTGCTTGTTCCTCAGTCTTGCTGCTTCCACTGTGCTTTGTGCCGTGGTTCAACGTAGTACAGTAGAACCCAAAGAAACAACATCACCCTCAGCCATGAGACCTGCCTCACCAATTTATCATCTATTTGTACCTTTTCCCCCCGCCCAGGGGATCAGCATTTCATTTCAAAGCTGGAAGCCATTCCGAGACTATCATTGGATGCCCTGATTGCTATTTGAAAAGCAGAAGGGGAACTTCCCTTCCACCCCCTCCCCCCCGCCCCCAATCCCAAAAGCTACTGGCCTACTGAAAGATGTTGATATTTTAATCAACACTGAGGTTACACTAGGAGACCTCCAGAGATCCTTTCCAAACAGTATCATTACAGCTATTTCATTTCTTAAGGTCACCTGAAATGTTAGAAGGGACACACTGGAAAATCCACACAAAACATTTAAGACAAACTGTTTTCAGTTTTGCCAAAAGTCTCTCCAAAACACATTGTCCTGAAGAGCAGAGGAACTGGTTCCACACATCCATGGAGTACAGTTTCATAACTAGTTGAAGCCAATCTAATTCTCAGAAGGGACAATCCCACATTGCTCTCCACCACTACAGTCCCACCACCTTCTTTCAGCTAACATTTCAGCTTTCAGCTGAAGGCCAGTTGATAGGCGGATGAACAAGGCAGTTGTCTTGTTATTGCATTACTTTTCAGGAAGATCAGCTCCCTAATCTACTTGACTGTACAGAGGCACAAGCATAGCTACAGTACAAAGGATATAACAAGAACAGTGCCGGGGCAGGCAAGGGCCTGTCCTTGGGAGGCATCACAAAGCCAGAGCAGTTTAAACTCGGCACAATGTTGGCCTCTGCAACAGGACCTCTTCCAGCAGTCTCACTACTGCTCCATTCAGAATGAGCCCTGTTACCTCTGCACTGCCAGGACTATGCGTATTCAACACAAGTTTAAAAGCAGTCTAGTAATTTCTTTTAACAAGTGTTGCATATGCAACTCGCTCCTTCCTTTCAGTCAGCTATATCCACTATCCCTACTTTCGCCTTGATCCCAGCTTGAGCTATGCTCAGTCACAAAGTCTGGCTTATGATTTTCTTTAAAAGATCTCAGATTCTTACCAGCTATAAATCTTAGGAGCTGTGGCAGATGAGACTGCAGATGTTTCTACCTCACTGTGAGTTGTTTTAGTAAAAAGATATTTATGTGTCAAAGATGCAGATAGACAAGAATGGTTCTTCCTAGCATAGCAAGATGGGAAATAAATGCACTTTTAGTAACCTGAATATTTTTAAAGTCTTGTCTATCTTTCAAAAGGTTTGAAATCTAACCCACACAGCAGCAAGCTGCATTTACAGATTATGCTTTTGTGTGCTTTGTTCTGAGCTAAGAAACAGAGGATTCATTCTCAGGGTCTTTTCTCCCCACACTAGAAACAGTATGCAAAGTCTTATCTCCCTGGTCACCGTATAAGTCAAAATGGAAGACAGTTTCTTCTAAAATCTTTTCTATACCCCAGGGCACCCCTATACTCTTCCCCTGAGCACGATCCCAAGGTAGAAGTTATCACTGCTTGTGCCTGAGGTCTCCTGACCACCTTTCCTGCCTGTTGTGTTGCTATCTTTTTTTCCTCACTTTCAGACAATAACAGCTCCAATAAACAAACCTTAAAACCTCTTCAGTAGAGTTGATGAGCAGCCTCACCTTAGCACCTTTCATTTGGAACAGGTAGCTCAATCCAAACAAGAGCTTGAACCTTTTGCATGTTTATCCTGCACGAGACACAGCCACTATGCCAAAAGTTTCGATGACATTTAAAAATTCGAGTGAACAACCACCTACTGCCTTTGTGAATTACGAAAGAGCACTATGAGAGTAAACCCCTCCAGGCAGAAAGAAAAGTCAGTCAATAAATTAGAGACTACAAGTAAGGCATTTTCCATCTGCAAGGCCACCCAAAGCAAATAGAGTTATTTATTCTGGACTGATATTGTAAAGTATTCTTCTCAGGTGTGTGCATGAGCATTTATGTGATGAGAGTTATGCTAATACTGTCCTTCTACCACCTAGGATTTTAGGAATCCTACTGATTTTCTCTTTTTGGACATTTCTGAATTACACTGATCATATCACAGAATGACCTCCATCAACTAGAACCAATTCTTAAGTTTTCTTCCTAACAAGATGTGAGAGCTCTGTCACTTTTGAGTGACAGGCTTTTTCCAGAGTGAATGCAATGCTCTACTCCTCTCCTTAGCTTATGGGCAAATCTAACAAATGCAGGCTATGTCTGGTGCTCCCGGGAAAGGGACTTACGACTCTGTCCCTTTGGAGCTGTTTTGCCAAGGAAGTTCCTCCATTTCATAACCTTCTTGCCTACCCTTCACACTGCAAGTGTGCCTGAAGTTATGCATGCTACCAGTGACTTCAATACATTTCGCTCTCCTTCATTTAAGGGTCCTCTTCGAGTCTCTTGAGAGCCTAGCAGCAAAGAAAACTCGTTCAGTAGGACTGCCATAACTGTGAGCTTCAGCTGTTTTCTTGAAGCTATCCCATACTGATTGCCAACTTTTGCCTTTAGAAAAAGGCCCAACATCAAAGCTGTCTGCTTATGCCTCTAACTAGTACCATGTATGGTGTCTCCACAGGGGAGGGAGGACTCTTCAGGAAACAAGCACCGACCCAGCACACTGGTTTTCTGCTGAGTAAAATACCACTGGGATATAGAAATTCTATTAACTGACTAAAGTTTTCATTTTTCACAACCTCAAGACTTTTTTTTTTTTTTAAAGTTTCAGCTGTTTGGACACAATTGCCTGTATTCATCCACTCCCTGTTCTCCAGCTCAGATCAGCTTTTGTGGTCATAGCCCATTTGCTACATTTGGCCAACATCTTTCCACCGAAGAAATGCCAATGCCAGGATTATCTTCCTTTTCCTACATCCCTCCCTTTTTTCCCCCTGAGGGCTTGTATTTCTTTGGGTTCAGAATCCAGTTGACATCTGTATGTCCATCACTAGTCTTTCTGATGTTGATCCCTATCACATATATACACACAAATAAAAGAGGCAATTAACAGAAAAATAAGTTAAGTATGACATAGTAACTATGCAAGCCAAAAACTACATCTCATTCCTTCCAAAGCAGGAAAGGACAGGGGGGCAGGAAGAGAAAATATTTCACCTGACTCAAGTCCATTTCCACTTGTCAATACACTCTAAAAGCCACTGTATTTCAAAAAAATAAATCCCACAAATCTAAAACTGCATTCTGGGATCATCCATTTGCATCAACAAGTCATCTAAGCAGCAATTGAAGTTTTCCACTGCCAGCACAGACTTCAGTGCAACTCACTTTCCCTCCCCTCAGTTCAGAATTGATTAATAAAGACTGATAAGACCTCACTTATGCCTTCCTGATAACTTTCCTCAGAGGCCTAAAGCCTTCACCATCTCTGCTGCTAGAACAGCTTCTCACCTCCTGCAGGACTGATATGCTTTACACATATGAATGGGCCACCTGTATCCAGCCACTGTCTAACTGCATACCTTTCAGCTGGTTACATAACAGAAGGGGAAAATCTCCTGATTTCTAACTGGGGGTTCAGCCAAGCTGTTTTGAGGAAATTCACCTAAAAAAATACAGTCTGCTACCTAAACAACAGTCATAAAAGTCCAGGAGCTTTCTCCTCCTCACAGCTTCAACACCCACCTGGATCACTGGCTTATCTTTTGCAGCTGTTGCTAAAGGGTTTAGCTTCATCTCTTACTGCTTCTCAGAAACATTCACAAAAATGAAAAGGGATGAATCCCTCTTTCTGCATTTGGATTTTTAGCTGCTAAAAATCTTCACAAAACATCTCATAATAGGTCTGAACTGTTCCATAGCTCTTTTGCTGAATATCTGCCATAGCAGGTATGGTTACTGCCTTGAGAAGGAAAGGGAGTGAAAACAGCCAGATCATCCTGTTCTCTGCAAGCTAAGGACTCAAAGATACATGTTTGTGGGGCCTGCATTTGAATGGGAAATTGCCACATGCTCAGTTTGTGGAATACCTCACCTCTCCGGACTTCCCTCCACACCCTCTTCCCTACCCAAGTTTCATGCTCAAGCCTTAAATATGAACATATACCTTGTGGTCCCATAGACCATTGCCACTATTCAGGATCAAATATACTGCTCAGTCACAAGTCCACTAATCTCTTAGGTCAATACTTCAGCATCCCACTTTCCTACCCATTTCAGAGGTCCTACTGTTTTAGCACTTCCCAAAGCACATGGCAGGTAGAAAGCAACTGCATTAAACCCTTAACCACACACGATATTGCTCAACTGCTCCTCTTCATGGAGAGGAGTGCATGGCTCATCATTCAGTCACCCTTACAGGGCCAGGAGATGGCCTCTCACTGAGCAACAGTCCCTCCTCTGGTGCTCTGTCAAAAGCCACCCCAACCTTGACGGGCACAGCTTCTTTTCAGTGGAGCATCCTCACAGATGGGCTTTGACCTGCACTGCTGGGCTGGTTGAGCACAGAATCAAACAGAATGGTTGAGTTGGAAGGGACCTCTGGAGATCATCTAGTCCAACCTCCCTGCTCAAGCAGGGACCTCTAGAGCATATTGCCCAGGATCACATCCAGACAGATTTTGAGTATCTTTGGCAAAGGAGACTCCACAGCCTCTCTGGGCAACCTGTTCCAATGCTCTCTGTCATCCTCACAGTCAAGAAGTTTTTCCTCAGGTTTAGGTGGAACTTCCTGTGGTTCAGTTTCTGCCCTTTGCCTCTTGTCCTGTCGCTGGGCACCATGGAGAAGAGACTGGCCTCATCCTCTTGACACTCCCCCTTCAGATACTTGTACACGTTGATGAGATCCCCCCTCAGTCTTCTCTTCTTCAGAATGAACAGGCTCTTGCAGCTCTCGCAGGCTTTCTTCATAGGAGAGATGCTCCAGTCCCCTCATCATCTTTGTAGCCCTCCGCTGCACTCTCTCCAGGAGTGCCATGTCTCTCTTGTACTGGGGAGCCCAGAACTGGACACAGTACTCCAGGTGAGGCCTCACCAGGGCTGAGGAGAGGGGCAGGATCACCTCCCTCCACCTGCTGGCAACACTCTGCCTCATGCACCCCAGGATCCCACTGGCCTTCTTGGCCACAAGGGCACACTGCTGGCTCGTGGTCAACTTGTTGTCCACCAGGACTCCCAGGTCCTTCTCTGCAGAGCTACTTTCCAGCAGGTCAACCCTCAGCCTGTACTGGTGCATGGGATTATTCCTGCCTAGGTGCAGGACCCTGCACTTGCCTCTGTTGAACTTCAGGAGGTTCCTCTCGATATCCATCTCTCCAGGTCCCTCTGAATGGCAGCACAGCCTTCTGGTGTGTCAGCCACTCCCCCCAGTTTAGTATCATCAGCACACTTGCTGAGGGTGCACTCTGTGCCTTCCTCCAGGTCACTGATGACTACATTGAACAAGACTGGACCCAGGACTGACCCCTGGGGGACACCACTAGCTACAGGCCTCCAACTAGACTCTGCACCATTCACCACAACCCTCTGAGCTCGGCCATCCAGCCAGTTCTCCATCCACCTCACCGTCCGCTCATCTAGCCCACGCTTCCTGAGCTTACCTGTGAGGAGGTGATGGGAGACAGTGTCCAAAGCCTTGCTGAAGTGCAGAGAGACAACATCCACTGCTCTGCCCTCATCTACCCAGCCAGTCACCCCACCAGAGAAGGCTCTCAGATTGGTCAAGCATGATTTCCCTTTGGTGACTCCATGCAGACTCCTCCTGATCACCTTCTTGTCCTCCAGATGCTTAGTGATGGCCTCCAGGAGGAGCTGTTCCATCGACCTTTGCAGGGATGGAGGTGGGGCCGACAGGCCTGTAGTTTCCTGGCTCCTCCTTCTTGCCCTTTTGGAAGACTGGGGTGAAGTTGGCTTTCTTCCAGTCCTCAGGCACCTCTCCTGATCTCCAGGACCTTTCCAAGATGATGGAGAGTGGCCTAGCCATAACATCCACCAGCTCCCTCAGCACTCGCGGATGTATCCCATCGGGGCCCATGGATTTATGGATGTCAGGTTTGGACAAAAGATCTCGAACCTGATCCTCCTCGACCAAGGGAGAGTCTTCCTTTCTCTGGCCTTCCTCTCTTGTCCCCAGCATCTGGAATTCCCGAGGACTGGCCTTAGCAGTGAAGACTGAAGCAAAGAAGGCATTCAGCAACTCTGCCTTCTCTGTATCCTTTGTGACCAGGGCACCCGCCCCGTTCAACAGCGGGCCCACGTTTTCCCTGGTCTTCCTTTTGCTATTGATGTATTTGAAAAAGCCCTTCTTGTTGTCCTTGACATCTCTTGCCAGATTGAATTCCGACTGGGCCTTAGCCTTCCTTGTCGCATCCCTGCGGACTCTGACAATGCCCCTGTATTCCTCCCAAGTGGCCTGTCCCCTTTTCCACCTTCTGTGGACTTCCTTCTTGTGTTGGAGTTTGGCCAGGAGTTCCTTGCTCATCCATGCAGGTCTCCTGCCCGCTTTGCTGGACTTCTTACTCAGAGGGATGCACCCATCTTGAGCCTGGAGGAAGTGATGCTTGAATATTAACCAGCTTTCTTGGACCCCTCTTCCTTCTAGGGCCCTACCCCATGAGGTTCCTCCGAGCAGGTCCCTGAAGAGGCCCAAGTTAGCTCTCCTGAAGTCCAGGGTTGCAATCCTGCTCATTGCCCTGCTCCCTCCTCGTGGGATCCTCAACTCCACCATGTCATGGTCACTGCAGCCGAGGCTGCCCCCAACCTTCACATCTCCAACCAGACCCTCTCTGTTCATTAGTACAGGGTCTAGCATTGCACCTCTCCTCGTTGGCATCTCCACCACCTGAGTCAAGAAATTATCATCAATCCTCTGCAGGAACCTCTTTGACTGTTTGTGCCTAGCTGTGCTGTCTTCCCAGCAGATGTCAGGGTGGTTGAAGTCTCCCATGAGAACCAGGGCCTGTGATTGTGAGGCTACTTCCAGCTGTCTGTAGAAGGCCTCATCAACAACTTCCTCCTGGTCAGGTGGCCTGTAGTAAACCCCCACAACAGTGTCACCCATGTTAGCCTGCCCTTTAATCCTTACCCATAGGCTCTCAACTTGCTCTTCATCCACCATCAGGACTAGTTCTGGGCTGGCTCTGCCAGTATTCCCAAGGGAAAGGTTCATGCTTGGAGCACCCCCTGGAGCACAGCCCAGCCCCAGCAGCTGATTCAGCTTCCACCTACCCTACACCACCTAACGCTGCAGTGAAGCACTCAGTCACACAAGATAACTCAGGGCCTCTCACCACATATCAAAGGGCAGGAGCAATCTGCAGGCAGCCTGAGCTTGGCCTTGATCCCTGGCAGGTGAGTACCAAGCAAACCCAGCCTTGTACTAGCAGGTGCAACACAGACATAACCATCACATCTCACAGGGCAACAACACCCCCAAATAAACAGCAGGCACCAAAACAGCAAAAACTCACATTACAGTTGCCAATCTCTTCTACTTTTCTCCAGCCTCCTCTGTCTTCAGAGTGCAGGGCTCATACCCCATAGCACACCCTAGACACAGGTCCAAAAAAAAAAATCTCTTCCAAGCCTTAATTCCTTTTGAATCATCCTCCTGCAGAGCAGAAGCACCCCCCTCTCCTGCTCAGGCAGCCCTCTGTGCCTAGACCTACACACACCAATTTATTCCTTTCCCATAATTTCCTAATGAAGCTCTGCTTCAGCCTGGTGCCTGACGAGCCCTCCTCCCACAGCCACCTCCCTGATGCAGCAGGTGAAGTTAATACACCTCATTAGCAAGTGCCAGGTAACCACGTGAGGCTCAGCATGGAGCATTTTTTCAGATCTCACCGCACCAAGCTTAGACAGAAAATAAACCACCTATCTTTGTCCGAGCGGACCTTGTATATATATATAAAGTCTGAGCAGACTTTGTTATATATAATTCTTTTCATCAGTAAAAAAGCATGAAGGAAAATAACAGAATGTAACTTATGAAATGTGCCTGGTAAGAATATCTTGTGATTTAAAGTCTTGGCACAGCAAGTAACACAGGCAAGCGCTTTAGCTGTAACTATCTGAATTATCCCATCTATTTTGAGTGAGGCCTGGGAGACCAGTCACAGGCTGAAGCTGGGCATGTGCTTAAGTGCCTTGCTGAACCGAGGCCAAAGTTTACCTAGAAGAAAGAGGCATAATTTGTATAAGCATAAAAAGCATATCATCTTGGCCATTTTCTTTTCCACGAGGCATGCAAATGAGGAACAAATCAACAGTAAATTAGCTAGAAATGAACGTTTGGATTCAGATTTCATAAGGTAGCACATCTGGTTGATAACAAAGTGGGATTTATTGCGTACTCTATCTGTGTGTATGGGCCTCTATTAAGTGATTAGTTATAGGAATTTCTCTCCCCCCCCAAACGCCTCATTTCCTATTTTAATTTCATAATGGACGGTTTGAATTTTCTATTAACAATAATGGGAGCTGTTTTCTCTAGTGGGAGTTTGCTCCATCACGTTTGGTAAACGAACGTATGAGAAGCAAACAGTCTTTAGAGAAAGATTGATAGCACCGCCCTATGCATAATCTGCCGCGATGGGCACAGGAGTTCTACAAAGAGCAACTGTCTGCCTTGGCAGTGAAGATTTTCGGTTTACCCTGCAGGACAAGAAAGCGTTTATAAAAAGACACTCTTCAATATTAATGAAATGACTTACAGTAAATTCACTGAAAGCTCAGCCGAGCCCCCAGACATCTGACAGTGACATTAAGCAGTGAAGCTCCGTGAAGCAATGCCAGCTCTGGGTCCTCTCCAAGAAGCTGCAGGTGCTTGGTGCCTTCAGGATCACCCCTTTGCTCAGCTCTTGCTAATGTCAAAAGAGCACGAAGCTGCTTCTTCATGTCACACCTTTGAGGGGGCCCACCTCCCAGGGCTGCAGCCCACAGCTTTATAGCCTAACTCAAAATACTGTTGTATAAGTTGCCAGAAACGCAATATTCACTCTCCTGGGACCCAAGGATCCTTCTAGGGTGGGATCAGTGGAATGAAATGTATGCTCCTTGCCAAGCATCTAACGGTACAGAAAAGCAAACAAAACTCCTAGCACACCCTGTGTATGTTCTTGTTTACTCATAATGAGAATTCAGCTAGTGGTGCTAAGCACATGAGCGAGAAATTGAGCAGCCACATATTTCACGAGGTAGCTAGAATGAATGTACTTAGTAACTGCTTGAGTTCACATGGCTATAGGCTGTGGAAGAGATACATGCGTAATTCACATATTTTTAATTAAACAGTAGTATCTTTCAATATATTGTAATTACCTGTATCTCCTTACATTCTTTGACCTACTGAAGCATCACTGCTTTTTTTCTTTCAGTTAGAATATGAGCATAAACAACACTAATTGGACTTAGGGCTAGACCTGCAAGAGGACTCTGGGGATGCTTAGGAGCCAACGTGTGAGGCAACAAGCTGCCCCACAGCCCCATGGGGCAACTCCAGGACGTCCCAGTGCCCCTCTGCTGAGGTTGGGCATAGATAGTGTCAGCAGCAGGATTTTCAAGCACCCTCTCTATCAAGGCTGCCCTGGAAGAGTAGATGCAGCAAGGCTATGCAAGCAGGGCTAAACACGCCTGGAGTGGGGCATTGGCTTTGGATCGGCAGAGGTAGCCCTTGTAGATTAACTGGTTCATTTTAGTGTTGCAAAGATTTCTTTCACAAGCAGGATGTCCCTAGAAGGAAGAGCCTAGAGCTTTACTCTGTTTATAGGTCACACAAACAGCTAGAAGACATGTCCCCATGAAGACAGGGCTTCTGGGATCTACTGAGACTTGCTCTTCCGTGCTGAATCCATCTCTAATCTTCCTGGCATCTTTTGACGGGACCCCTTGGGGTAGGAAAGGTAGCAGCTTACCTGCACTTCCCAGTGGCTGGAGCTGTTGAGCCTGGCAAGTCATGAAGCAGCAGCCTCAGAGACAGCTCTTGTGTGGGCAGATGTTTCAAACCGTCACAGATGGGCCACCAGAAAGACACAGCAGGGGTTCAAGGCTCTGTGTTAATGCAGGTTTTCCAGACAGGGACCCCAAACTGTGTGGCTGGGGAAGGGTGGGAGGTAGAAACCCAGCAAGTGGATAAAGAGTGCAAATTACTTGGAAACATCCTTCTGACGACTTGTAAGAAGCCTCTCCCCATCCCAGGAAGCATTTTAACAGTTCTGGTTTCTTCGATGCTGCTCTAAGGACCGTTTCATTTTTTCAAACCCTCTCCGCAACCTCAAAAAAGCACTTAAAACAGTTACACTAAGACTTAATGGTATTTTTCTTCTGTGAGCCCAGGTAGGTTATTTGCTTTTCATCGCCAGAGCAGGAGTTTGGGCTTGGCAAGTGAGAGGTTGCGCTCTCTTAAAACAAAAACCCCGACTTGTGCTGCCCGTGTGATTTACTGCCACATAATATGTAGTGAGATCAATTCCATCTGCGTTGCTTTTGGAACAGAGCACTTACTTTAATGCACCTGAAGGGGAGTAATGAGCTGGGCAGTTCAGCACTATGAAGAGATGAGACATCCCCCTCTTACAGCACTACCCCCAAGTTTGGCATAGCAATACGGAGCAACACAGCTGAAGACCTGACCTGATCTTATTATAGGGAGAGGTAAAGGGACCAATACTGCTATCCTGCAAGAATATAAGAGGGACTGCTGAAACACAACACTTGAAGCATATTGTTCAATGGAGAAAGGAGGCAAGGGTATCTGTGGTCGTGGGTTTTCAGGGTATCTATCTCCATGTGCTAATGCCTTATGGTTAAAATGGAGCCTAGCTGTTCAGCATGTGAGAGGAAACTCATGTATTTTAAGGGCAGAGTGACTGTAAAGCTCCTCCCCCCCCAAAAAAAAGTATTACTCCATGCTCTTCCTTCCCCTAATGGCCTGGAGTAGCAGCCTCACCTGGCCTAGGCACTTGCACCCAGAGACTTTTGAGCAGGACTCAAGGAGAGCCCCTCATTGCCGCAGATGGTGGCAGACCTTCGCTCGGCAAGTGGTCCCTAAGGAGAAGTCATCTCCTGGTGGTTTTCTGGCTGACCAGGTGGCCCAAGCAGCCTGTGAACAGATTGCAGGTTGGTGGAGACAAGGACTCCACTGCGCTCCTAGATGCTGAGATCCAACCAAGTCTTTGCTGATAAAGCGAGATCCCCTCACTGGATCCTGCCTCATTAGAGCTTTGTCCAAACCCTCTTGCAGTTAGGATTTAACCTAGTAAAAACCTGTCAAGCCGTAATGCCAAGCCAACTCCGCTCCTCGGCACAGTCCTGATAGCAGTGAACAGGCAGTGAATGGAGCCAGCCTGGGGAGAGGGAGATACCATGGCTTGGGCAGAACAGGCTGAACCTGTTCAGAACCTGTATCTGTGGCTAGAGGTGTCCCAGGGTGAGATAGTTGGAGGGCAAAAGTAGAGGGAGGAGATGTGTGAGATACAGGGGAAGGGTGCAAGATGAGTGTGGATGGAGGAGCCCATTCCGACAGTGAGGGAAAGACAGAAAGAAAGGGGTTTCAGAAATGCAAGAAAATAAAGATTTGAGGTTTTTTCAGCTGGAAAGGGAACAAAACCAGAGGTGTTAGTACATGAGGGGGATGAAAGAAGCAGGCATCCATGAAAGAGTGCTGCTCAGCACTTGCTGCTTTAAGAAAGAGGATTAAGGGGGCAGGATGAAGAAATATGAAGGGGCTAAGAAGCAGGTGATTAGAGGAGACACCTTCTGCTCGTGGTGCAATAACAGGGTAAGTGGTTAAACAGGCCAGAAGCTATGCTGAGCCTCGGCTTGTCAGGCTCAAAAAATGGAAGAGTTCTTGTGGCTGTGAGACCAAGTCAGCTCCAGCGCTCCTTCTCCTTGTTTTCAAACACTGACAGCTTGAGCCACGCGGCAGAGCTCATGTGATTACTCAAATAAAGATCAGCCCATTGGAGTTTAGTCAGCTCTAGAGGACACAAGTAAGGAATGCTTCTGCAGGAGAAAGGACTGACCCAGTCTTAAAGCAATGCCCCTGCCATTAAATCCCTAATTTCACCTACGCAGATAGAAAGCGCCTCATAGTGACAACCCTCCCCAAACCATATTGCACACCTCCTCGCACCCACATGGGCCCAGCAACACAGCGAGCACCACAACCTCCCAAACCTCAGCCTCGTAAATGCCCCAGCTCGCCAGCCCCAAACCCTCACCGCAGTGACCTTGGAGCTGCAAACACCCCATGGCCCTAGCCGCCCCCATCACCTCCCACCAGGGCAGCGCAGAGCCCACCTCTGTGAATGCCATGGTTGTGTCAGCCACTGCCTCAGCAAGGAGAGCACCCCAAGAGGGAAGGTGGTACTAAGGAGTGCTCTCAGACCACCCCAAAATAACCTCTTTGCCACCTCCGGCCAAGCCACCCTGTGCCCCTGCCAGGCCTGGTGCTGCTGGAGGCCAAAGCGAGCAGCAGTTAGCATGGAAATCACCCTTTTTGTTTTGGAAAGCAGTAAGGCAAATAATTAAAAAAAAAGATGACATTTGAGTCCTTGAAATCATTGGGGCACCCTGATGCTGAGCATCAGTGACTAAATACAGAGACAAATTTGTTCCATGACCTGTTTTTTTCCTGAGGATAGCCAAAAGATCTTGCTAATGAAAGGAAAGGCAGCAGAAGAAGCACGCAGGAGGGTAAGTGGTTCTCCACTTGAAGAACAGAATAATCAGTGCATGAAACAGTTACGATACATGTGGCTTTTCCGCCTCACTGCTGTGCCAGATACTCTGATGGCAGAGGTGTATGGTCATTGGCATTGCATACCATGCTCACTGTAGAAACACTTATTAAAAAAATACACACATATACATATATAATTAGTATTAAATGGATTTTTTGTATATGTAATGAGATATATATTTTATATATATATATATAGAGAGAGAGAGAGAGAGAGAGAGTTTTAAAATCAACAAAAAAGGCAAATATGATTTCAGTGCAATGCCTGGCTCTCAGGTCACCCAGCTGTTTTTTTTCTCCATATTATTTTTCTTCCTTTTCTCCTAACCATTGCAGACCCTAAAGCCTGGAGAGAGGAGAGAGAGGACACCTCATATACCATATGTGCTACTGGCAACAAATAAAACATAGCTGCGATGGTCAGGGTTTTAAAAAGCATTTGGGTGACATAGGGTGCAGTCTGATGCCACAGCTAAGCAGACCTAATGCCTAGCTACTCCTGAAAATGACAGGCCCGCTCACCATTTCTCACGTCAGGAGCTGGGGATGCTCCGAAGACCCTGTCGTGAGATGGTTGGGGGAGCTCAACTGGCAGAACATAATTGGTCTTTCATTTTCTATGCTCCCTGGCATCTGCTCCAGCAGGGCTGGGAGACTGGGCTAGCTCTGGGATTAACCTGCCCCCAGAGTGGTTGCAGCTCCCCAACTTTCCTTTCTGGGCAAGTTGTACTTGGGCGTTGGGATCCCAGTGCTGGCCATCCCAAAGGCCCCACTGCAGTTGGTGAGAGTGGGGCCATTGCCTTCCACCAGTGGGTTTCGTCCCACTAGGCTGGGTCTACACCAGTTTACAGACCTTTGTGCCCTTTTCTTGCAGCAGCTTGTTTTCTGCAACATAACCAGGCTGGTACCTAGTGCCTCACCTTCCTCACTCTGTTATAGTGTTATAGCGCCTGCACTGAAACGTCTATTTTTTTGCTCTAGAAAGCAAGTCCCCTGAGAAACAAAAGTTTTCTTAAGAACTTCTTGTGCAGTCCCACAGGTCAGTCATCTGATAAACTAAAAATTGTTCAAATTAAAACGCTGAAGTCCTCATGGTTCTCCATTCCAGAGAAGTTACACGAGAGTATTTGCTGACCTTTTAGCGCACAGCTTCTCATCCCCCTACACCCCAGAACAGTATTTCTTTAGCAAAGACATGTATTAAGGGGAATTAATTAACTAGGCTTGCTGGCTAGATAATCAATTTTCTTGGCATAAATTGAGTACTGATGGAAGAATGTTAATCCTTTGCTCCCCCAGCTTTCCCTGCATAGAGATTAAAAATAGATGAATACCCAGTTGGAGAAATTGTGATGGGATCATATTCCTTCCGAATAGAGTTCTGGTAACCTCAGAAAATGGGGTGAATGTTCCTGAGATTTCATTTCATAAATGCACTGGGAAAGTTAATGTTGAAATGTCCTAATTTACTAAGTCTTCAAACAAAAAAAAAAAGGAAAAGTTTCATTCTGAAGTAACTTTTTGTTTACACATTTAAAGAATGGCACAATCAATGGCAAAATATAAGTGAAATGTTTTAAACATCTTCAAACAAAAAATATTTAGAGTAGCAACATGCCATGTTTTATGCTTCTCTACCATGATTCTGTCAATGTTTTATCAGTTCTGCTATTCAGCAAAGCGCGCCCTAACTCATTAGTCACCCAACAGATGATCGGCACCCAGCAAAGTTGGTCTGTAACTGTCAGCTGAGGAAAATACTCTGGCTTTCTTGAAGAAATTCTTTAGTGTTTCCTGAAGATAGATTCTTTCTGCTGAAGGTGGATCCACTTTATCCACAACCATACGTCTCCCTTTAATTGGTATACTGCCCTATGCCTCCTAAGTCACTGGTGTGACTACAAACTGCTCAGACACTGTGATTTATTTTTCATCTCATTTATTGCAGGCATGAATACAGGAACAGGTAAACAGCTGAGCCGTAAAAGTTTCTCTCTAGGCATGTTTTCGATAAAATGCCTTCACACACTGTCTGATGATACAGGCTGCTACTAAGATGGCACAGAGTGGGGTCAGCAATCTTGCTTCAAAGCTGCTACCCACCAGTCAAAGCCGCAGCTGCCAAAGAAGCCTTCTCCTCCACTTACTCGCTCCCTTCCCCACGTGTTCTTTTACGGCACTTAACTTTACAAAACACAGTTGTAAGGCTGATCTTACATGCAATCACAGATCAGTCTCAGTATATTTATTGCAAACTCCTTGAACATCAGGACATCAAAAAAAAAAAAAGGAAAAAAAATGAAAATAACACTATTCCATTGCATAATTATGAGTAGGTTTTCATAACCAATGAACCAGAAATATATTCAGAAAAAAAGAAAAGAAAAACAAAGGATATCGGTAAACAGTTCAAATAAAACATGATGCTGCCTCCAATGAAACATTGCACTGCATTTCCAGCTCTGTTTCAAATGGGCACGTAGGCATCCTGTTGCAAGAGAGAGGTGAAGCCATGAAATGACACTTTTGAGGAGTTAATTTTCAAACATTGCATTTCCAGGGTCTAAATAAATTTGAAACGTGAAAATCTGTATGCGCTGTGGGATCTGATAGAGATTTGAGACCTCGTACAACATTCCCCACCCCCTAAAAAGCTTGGTTAGTCTTTTTAAAATAAGATAGTCCAAACAACTGAACCACACAGAAACAATCCGCAATTGGTTGGCTTCCATAAGAGATTGCAATATAAGAAAATATTTAACTCCTTGCATAGCTATTTAAATGGACAATCAGTTTGGCTGGAATCACCCACACATGAAAACCTTGCATTCTGCCACTTAAAGACAACTTCACACGTGAAAGCTGGGATCTGCCAACCAAGTTGGAGCACCGTTTGTGGCACTGCCAAGAGCCAGGCACGCACCTTGCAGGCTTTGCCACGATAGCTATAGCAGGGTGTTTTACCAACCAGCTGCTCCCAGACTGGACACATCTGTAGTGATGTAGCTCTGCTTTTGCCACTGTGCGATATCCCAGCTCTCTGCTCTCCCCACAAATGAAAAAAACTACCTGTTCTGACAAAAGGGTGGTTTGGGTAGTATATTTACATCTAACGCGCAAAGCTTTTGCTGGCAGAGCTATGTCAATCACAAATCATACCTCAAAACACCCCTGAATGATGTAGCTGTGTTGGCAAGGGTTTGCAATGTAGACCTAACCAGAGGGACTAACAGTAGGATTCATCTCACTTAACATTAAGCAATAAAAAGGTAGACACTGAAGTCAGAGACATCTCTGGAAGGCAATCCCTCTGATCTCTCTTAAGATGAGAGTTGGGCATATTAACATTAGGTGAGATGAACCCTTTCCCAGGAGACCTGAAAAGACAAACTCCTTTCAGTCCCCCTTTTCTGTCACCACCTCTCCAGACCATGCTTCAGAAGGCTGCTGTTCAAATGTGTTATCTTTACACGTGTCAATGTACATGATTATGATAGCCTGTGCTGGGCTTCATGCTGCCACAACTACATATGCAAGCTCATTAAAGCTAGCTCGGATACTTCTGCGCTATTATATAGACATACCCTCAGACAGAGTATCCTTAAACACCTGTAAAGTTAAAGTCCAGGGGCAAATCTCGAATATGCGCCCCTCAGCATACGTTCACGTTGACACTGTCTTGTTTACAGTGGTTTTGGGTAACAGGTGTCCTAACACTGTAATTCCCAACCAGAGGTGAGGCAGGAGTGTATATTCAAAAAATGTGAAAACCAAGACGCTTAAGCGCGGCTGAAGAAAGTACATAGTAAGAAAGAACAACGGATGACATTCTGCAGGTAAAAGTTTAGTTCAATATTGGCAAAACATTTTAATAAAGCTCCACTGGGCTGCAGAATAGGGAATGATGGCAGCCAGTGGACAGGACTCTAAAACAAGACGAAGCAACGCACTTGGGGATGTTCTGAGGAAAAAGCCCCACGGGAACTAAGTGCCCACATGAGCCTTGCCCTTTTTAACCACTGTGAATCAAGGCCGGAGGAGTCTCTGCTCTTTCTCAGCTACGCCAAAGCACACCTCAGCTGTACAGACCCGACCACTGTAAAGTTACCTTGGTTCACATTTCTTGTTCTCCAGTTCCATGTATTTCAGCTCAAGAATCCTTATACAATAGGAATAAAATGCTGCATTTAAACCAGTAAACCAATAGCTTGTTTGTGGGGCAGAAAATCTGATGGGCTGCTCTGAGCCAGGCATTCAGGTTTGCTGAAGGCGTTTGCTTACGTGACTAGACTGCCCTCATGCAGGTCATTGGGTTTGTCCCCAAACCTCACGGCATATTCCAGAGTTTCCAGTGTCCCTTCCCACACTCTTGAAGGACTCCAAGGCAATCAGTAACACTAAAGGCTGTGCTCACATCTGTTTTCCTTGCTGACGTTGTGAAACAGCCGGCTGCTTCACATGCAACCAGGAATTGCCTAATAGCAGGCAAAGAGACCAGATTCAGCTGGAGTCAGTGCTGCGCTGCAACTCCAACTTGCTTCCCTCTCCAAAAATCACACCTCTAGCTAGACTTTCCTCTTCTTTATTCTTTACAACGATCACCTTTATTTAGGTGCAGACAAAACATGCTGCCACTTCTCCCTCCACCAATATCCTTGTGGGAAGTGGTGAGAAAAGGATAACAGGAAAAGGAAGATGCAGTCTTGTATATCTGCTACTCTCCTCCCTCCTCCTTTCCGATTTCTTCACAGGGATTTGATGTTCCTAATCCCTTTTTAATAACCTTAGACTGATGGAGAGGTATGTAAAAACATGCCACAAAAATATCTTGGCACAGTAACTAGAAGGCGGACAGTGTACAAGCTGTATTTGATTACTCAGCAAAGTCCTCTGAGTGCTTTAAAACCCGCAGTCCAGGTGTATTTCTATGTCTGCTTCTGCCTGTTCTTCATGCTGAGCTACTTCACTGCATTTTGTACAGCTGGTTTCTCCCTAACACTAGTGCTGTTTATTTTGCCCCATTTTAGAGCAACTGTGAAGGTTTGGGGTTGCTGGACTGAAGTGGGGAGCATTATGCTAATTTCTTGTCCCACTACACATAAAATAGGCGAATCATTTTCTACCACCACGTTACAATCCAGAGTCCTATAACGCTCTCAGGGTTTCTCCTATCAGAAAAAAAGCACAGGCTAACTCGGAAGGAAACTCAGGCTCAGAGCAATCACTTCCCAGCCTTCACGCTAAGAAACTGGTTAAGCTGAGATAAAGCCATAGTAATCAGTATCAAATTAAGGGCAACCTTTTATCTTAATACAAACAAGAGAACATAGTGTACAGAGTAACAGAAAAATATACATCTTCAGCCATATAAAACACACAAAAGCTTTCCTGTTGGAAGAGTATTTTGTAGCTGATAGTCAGTTGTTGGTAGCTTTCCAGGTAATTCCACACTACTAAACTGGGGAAAATGGGGAGCTGCTTTTTTTCACAGGAAATTGTTTGGTATTGTTACCTTTATGCCATCAATACATTCCTTGAAGCTGCAATACCGCTAACATTTAAACACCCACGTAACCTTATGCCTGAGATAGTTCCACCGAAAGTAGAGGCTCCTCTGCGCGGAGCCAGCCCTACCGCTCAGAGGTGGGCCGACACAGATACACCGATCAATCGGCAATGCGAAAAAATGGTACAGACACAGCCACGCCGTCAATCACTACTATTATTTAAATTGACCAGTCAATTCACGTCATTCAGGAAGGCAGTTCAGCAGTCCAGGAAGGAAAAATATGCCCTCTGCGTAAGCTATGTCCACGCCGATGAGGCTCTGCGAACTCCACTGCATCGGCAGAAGCTCCCCTAGCGTGGGCAAGCCCTCATACGTAGGCAACTCGGAGAAGTTCAAACTTCCCACTTAATTAAAAAAGTCAATATCAAGCTAGAAAGTCAGTAGCAAATTACTTTAAATAACGGATTTTTTTCATTAATGGAAATACAAGTAAGATTTAGTTTAAGATTTAGGTCAAGATGACAAACTATAGGGAGCGATGGGGGCACGTATCCGTACGGAGGGATGTCTTTCCCCCTTGCAGCTATTTAAATCTCTGAGTAAAGGTTAAGGTTAGGAATTTGATAAGACAGCTGTTTATTTTTCTGTGGAGACAGAAACAGTCCTGGGGTTAGGATGTAATAATCATTCTTCTACTTTAAAAATGACTCTTTAACAAATAGCAGTGGCTCTTGCAATTTTCAGTTGTACAAAATGACATTTTTTTCTATGTTACTATCAAAATATTCTGCATAACATTAATCTCTGTGCAGTTATTAACATATGTACAGAACAGTGTTTCCCAATAGAAATCAGTATGCTTCTTGCTGATCCTTTTTGCCCTAGATTTACCAAAACCAACCCTAAAATTAATCGTACGAATAGTATAAAATCTCAGGAGAGATAAAGGAGTGCCGGTTTCTTTCCCAGCAGCAAACGAATAAAGGAACTCCTTCGAGTTAAAGTCTGGCCGAGCCTTCCTTTTAACCCTCGGTGGTGAATGCAGGCGAGCCAGGAACATCGCCCATTTTCCCGATGCGTTATGCGGAGTACACAGAAGCAGAGGAATGTAAACAGACAGAAGGCACGTGAAAGGCCCCAATCCAGTCTCCGTCTGACGGGAGCGAGGATTTCACAACTCCGTCATCAGCAGTCTTTTCATCATCTTCTCTCGCTCGAGTTCACGCCTCAGGGTCTCGGCGCTGTGTAATTAATGCACAAACGACCAATTATGGGGACAACAGGAAGTCTCATAGTTCAATTTAAAATGATTAACATTTTGAAAATACCAACGGAGGGGAGAAAAGGTCAGACTTGACCCAGTGAAAAGGCTGATGACTGATGGTTGATTCAAAACCAGGTATCGTTTGATATTTCTGAACAGCAAACAGCAGAGGGAAAAAATGGACGTAAAAAGACCCACATGGCAAAACAGTTTATGTTTTAATCTCATCCCCATTAAAGGCTACTGACTCTAAAGAAAGCTGGAGTAGGACTCTAAAAATAAATAATAAAAAACCCGCTAGACCAAATAAGATCACAAAAGACTGGCGTTAACAGCTTTCTGCTTGTTGGCGTGGTTTGATATCAGGGAACATCTGTATAGACTGAATTTGCTGCAGTCCTACTTCACGTGCACGTGGGTATAAGGGAAGCAGAGCCTGGGACTCCTGGTTCTGCCGGTCCGAACTGCTCCGGAGCCCGCAGGCTCCACAACGCCAGGAACGCCCTGGGTTTGGGGTCCTGTTTCCCAATACATACTTCAAGGTAAGCCTAGGACCTTTGGTCCTCCAAAGTACTGAGTATATGTCTGCTCCTTCACTTCTGTTCAGTAAATTATCAGCTTGGGAATAAATCCTAGAGAAGAAGCCAGCATGCAAAACCAGTAGGATGGGAGACTAGAAAAGGGAATGCAGGCTGCCTGTGGAAAGATGGGATGGCTTGTTGTTTCTCCAAGGAACTACAAGAAAGGCAGCAGCAGTTTGACATTACTTTAAAAAAAAAAAAAAAAAAAAGAAAAAGAAAGAAAACTAGAGCCTGATTTTCATTTAGAAGAGTAGACAGTTCTCAACTTCAGCTTTTCCCCCTGGACATTTAATTTTAAAAGACAAATTGCAACAGCAATTATTAAAAGAAAACCTTTGTGGTTCAAGGAAAATGACTTGCCTGAGGAAAAACTGCACAGCCTTTCCTCTCCAGGTATCGGCCAGGGAGATGGCACACTTGGTCTTTAGTAAAGAAAAAATGCTGGCTGTAGCAGTTAATTAAGATAGATTTTCCCTCAGAAGAGAAATAAGATATAGGTATGTTTCTTTACTTTACCCACGATTACTCACCAAACAGCAAATGAAAATGTTTTGGCATCAGGGTAAACAGCACTTTAGAAAGAAAGTAATTTTTTCCTACTGCAATTATGGCAGAAAAAGAAAAAAGTTCATTCCTTTAATGCACAGAGCACCATAGCACTTCTGGGAAAGAACCGCACAGTACCTGTCCGCCAGTGAAATAGGTTTGTGTGACGGATATATTGTCTGCACCGTTGGGGTTGGCACCGTCTCTGCCAAAGATCTCAGGACAGGCGATGGAGTCATCGGCGATATCTTAGGAGATGACTGCACGGCACAACATGGTAATTTGCTGTCTGTAAATTCTGCCTACAAGAAACGCATACAGACACAGAAGGAAAAAAGCATAGATTAGCTTCGGCTCCTCTTGCCTATTTTCACCATCCTACTCATTGCCAAACACTCAGTAAGAGCAACTAATAAAGAGACTAAAGTTGCCCAGTGCAACCCCTGTAGATGCTGAGCAGAGCCAGTTGTTTTGACGGTGCTTTAACTGCTGTGCTCGAGTAACAAGTCTGACTGTAACATGCACCACATGAGCTGCAACTCCATGTGCAGGACTGACAGCATTCCCATGACAGATGTACTCCGTCTGGAGAACACCGCTTATCATCACTGCATTTCCTTTAAATGCAATAATGAGAACTGACCCAGAGAGTTTTCTAATTACAGGCAATGCTAAGCAAGTATTGGCTGTGTTGGTTTAAGATAGACAGACAGATCCCTGAAAACAAAATAAAATAGCCCTGACCTACTTTTAGGCACAGGTCTATTTCTAATGCCAAACCATAGCGGCTCGTGCCCGTGGTGCACGCATGGTGCTGAGCTGGGAAGAACGCTGCCGTTTGCCAGCGCTTCAGCACCACTGGGACAGGCTCATACTGGTATCACCTTCTTTCTTGACAACTTTTTCTAATGAACGTGGCTCAGGCTTCACAGCAGGGAGAAAGAAAAGCCACCATCATTAGGGAGCATGCGATATTTATGTAGCAATTTGAGTAGCAGCTATTTTTCTTCTTTTTCTAATTATTTCTCAAATTCTGCAAGTCACATAGGATTAACACTAAAAACAGACACAAATCGGTTTAATCAGTGGGAGAACTGTTTGAGCCAGGCATGAATGCCTACTTCAGGCTTGCTTGGCTGTTGTTGCTTTTCTTAAAATGTTCCTGCTCATGTTTTAACTCAAAGCATCTGATATGCTAAAGATCGACCTCTGAAGGAAAAGGATTTCCAATAGTTTCATTGGTCAAATGAAGTTAGTCAAATGAAAATGTAAAACAAGCTAAAGGAACTCTTCCTCTTCAACCCTGGCCAATTATGTGTGTAAATACTGGCTAATGCAACCTGTTCAAACTGCTCTCTTGTTCAGCTTTTAACACTCAGCCTTACAGGCTATGGGGAAAGCAAGCCTCATGCTCCTCATGCAGGATCTCCCTTCTCTGAGCACTGCCAGCTCATATTTTACTGCATGGGAAGGTGGCACTGCTCTGCGAGCTGAGGTCAAGTCTCCCAGCCTTACTTGAGTCAACAGAGCTCTGACAAATTACACTTGCTCAAGATTTGCCCTGTGTCTTCAAGCGTGTTTGCTCTGGATAATGGTTCTGCTGTCTATAGCCAAAGCATCTTTTTATATGCATCTGTTTGCACAGAATGTTTGGACCAAATGCTTAACTGGTCTAAACAGATACAATTTCATTAACTTAATAGATTTATGTGACTTACACCAGAAGAGAATATGGCATTGAGCCTGCTGCTTCTCTACAGAAATCTGCAGAGCTGCAGAGCTCTGAGGGGGTTCCTGACATGAACTTTCCTTTTAGCCATTCCAGGGAACCACGTTCTGTATTTTTGCCTCTGATAAAATCAATACAACTTTATGTACACCACAAAACTAGGAGCCCTATACAGAAGGTAAAGCCTTCAAAACTTCATCATTCATAACCTTTTTTCTCCTTAATAAAATGTCAGTGTTTTGCTCCAAGCAAAGCAAATGTGAAGGGTAAGCAAAGAAAAGGGGGAAAAAAAACCCACAGAAAAGGAGCCACAAATGTTTGTAGCACATGGGGCTGTATATGCCTGAAGAAGGTTCAGAGTTAGTTCTGCCTGCGAGACCTAGCACTCTCCCTTGCAGCATTTGGTGGTGGTTTAGCTATCTCCAAACCCCTGCCAGGGCCCATACACTGAGATGAACTGAAACACTGCTGGGGAGAGGCACCGCTCTTCGTGCTGGGACGGAGGACCATGAAACAGGACTACAGCGTTCATTTGCTTTCCACATTGGTCTCCCATCTTTACAAAACCCTCCAGGGGCTGCTGGCTCACTGAAGACATTCGTATATAACTCACTTAAAGGAATGTATGGAATTATATCAGGGACCAAACATCTTTTTTTTTTTTTTTTTTTTTTACTGTAAAGCTATTTTAAATATTTGTGATCTGGATTTCCCTGCTCTCCCTTCCCCAGGGAAACAGGGGTCTAGAAGGAGAAAAGAGGATTTCAGAAAGACTAGTCAGAACTTTATATATCTGCTT